>NW_020526232.1:0-197686 GCF_003368295.1 Carassius auratus
TTTTTTTTTTGGCCATTTCAAGTGGCCATTTGGCTATTATTTGCCAGCATGAACAAGGGCTGTCAGGGATATTTTGCAGCTCAAAATCTGACTGAAAGGATAAATAATGGAAAATGATGGTCATTTTCATTTGGTATGCTATTCCATAAAGCTCGCTACAGGTAGAATTCATTAGTGAAATAAAGTAGCGTTACAATTATATTTATTAAATGAATTTGAATGAATTAATGAGAGAGAGAGAGAGAGAGAGAGAGAGAGAGAGAGAAAGAGAAGCTTGCAAAAAGTGAAAGTTATCACCTCTTTGCTAAGAAATATAATTTAGCTTTTCGTTGCGAAGCTGTTGTGTTAATAAAATTCATGGGGCATGTTGGATATCCAGATATCGGATATGTATCTGATATCTGATCCACATTTGGAAACTGCCCAGGTCAGATCTTATGTGGATTTTTTTTTACACGCATGCATCAAATTCCGATTGGCATCAGATGTGAGCATAATCATGATCGGCGGCCGCTGTTTCCATCTCGGAATTTGCAGTCAAGTCCGGGGTAAGACTCTCTGCCCTCAGCTTAAGCTCACAAACATTAGGTCTTGGTGAGGTTAGAGAGTACTCGTTCCAAGAAAAGAGAACCGTATAGCTCCTTTTTTATCTCCTCAACCCCTTAGCAGTCACTATGAAGTCTACTGGCTGAAAATGCTACAAACTCAATTAATTTTTGTAGATGCTTTCCCTATGGATCTTGATTAACCACTGAGCCCATACCGCAGTACCTACGGGAAATGAGTGAAAACTTATCTCTGTGTAATAGCATGACGAATCACTACATATGGGTACACAACAATGTAATGCTGACTTTTTTACCCGTTGGAAGGCCTGTCACCTTTCTTTAATCCTGAATCCACTCATTCTCACTTACTAAGGTTAGCTAGATCTTTGTGTTAATGTCAAAACTCATGTTATTAGCAGTGCGGAAACGCTTAGAACAGAAGTACTGATGCACACTCATATCCCGGAAGTTGACAGATGCCATCTTGTACACCTAGTCCATGGCTGCATCCGAAAACTGAAAAATGCTGCCTTCGGAGGTCGCATTGCAAGGTAGGAAGGCATCAAGGCACGTCCGAAATCAATGTCAGCTTCACTTCCTGTCTCCTGAGATGACTTCTTCTGGCCGATTTTTGAAGGCAGCATAGATGTATCCTTCACTGCCTTTGATATCCCACAATCCTTTGCGTTCCATTCCGTGAGAGTTAAGCAAAAAAATTAAAATGGCATATGAAAGTTGTGGTCGGTGGTCAGTTTGTGTGTAATGTATGTTTCTGATCAATGTTTTTCACTGTTTATGCCATTTCTAGCAAGAAATAAATATTACAGTAATGAAATAGTCACCTAGTTATCACCGAAGCTCTCTATATTTTGCTGTAGATCATTAAACCATTACACTGCCTCAGAAGCCTGTCCGAAATCCATTTCATGAGGTGCCTTCGGGCAAAAACGCTGCCTGCAAAGTCATTGACTGATTAGACAGCAAGCAGCAAGTCACCTGTCTAAGTTTTTGGATGCAGCCCATATGTTTATTTCAAACCATTTCAGGGGCCTTTAAATAGGCAACACAATTTTTAGGTGAGCATGTGATTAGGGTGAAGTGTATTCTGGGAGCTGAGGTCCAGTGTAAGTATGAAAGTCAATGTAACTGAAGAGTGACCTCTGCTGGGGAGTGAACAGAAGGGCAGGCTCAGGATTTGTAACAGATCAACTGTGAAAAGAGTGTGTGAAAATAAACATGTCAGCAGTGAGTAAATATAAATAAGAATGTAAGTATGTACCATACATACATAAATAACTGTATAAAAATCCAATATATTTTTGGGAGGGCACTGAAAATGAAACTGAAAATTAAATTGAATGACACTTTGCATCCAATTCTTATTAAAAGAAAAAAAAAAAAGTTATTAAATGTAAAAATAGTTCAATGCAGCTGCAGGAATAAGTTTGTGAACCTTTTGAACATGTGGTCCGATCATACGTTAATTATTACAGACAAACACAATAGATTAAAATAATAACACAAACAATCATACTAACATTTTTATAATTTTATTGAGTACACGGAGTAATCATTAAAAGTGCAGCATAGAGAAAGGCAGGGTTGCCAACTCTCACGCATCTGGCTTGACACTCACGCTTGTACTTTAACAGATGTCACACCAGATGCGTGAGAGTTGGCAACCCTGGAAAGAAAGTGAGCTTTGAATTTATTAACTTGTAGATTCAGCAGCAAAACCATCAAATGTGTCCTATGTCAAGTTCGCTCTAGAGAAGCACAACTTTTTGAGAACCGAGTCACCACGTTCGATCAATTTCAGAAGTTGAGAAGTTAAAAATTGCATCCCTGAATGTGTGGTAGTTCACCTGAGTGAACAAAAAGTCACTTCTGTTAATGATGCTGCGGTATTGGCTGATGAATTCGTACTGACACATAAAAATGTGTTTAATAATTCTCTGCGTAATGTATTCTCAAAATGTTAGTTCTGATAAGGGTACAACCCAAACCTGTGTCAGCCAAACTGGTCTGGAAAAAAAGAAAAGCAAGAAAGTTATTTTTTTTTTTTCTGTTTAAACTCGAGACACATGTTTTCTGATTGCCGCGATTGGAAACAGAAAATGGCTGGTGTGAAGCCTAAAACTGCAGCTCTGACACACACTTCTACTAGTATGTATCAGATGTTCTTGATAGCACTATCTCTCTGATTTGTGAGAAAGTGACACGGGAGCTAGTGTTTTAGTGCACGGATTAGGCAATGAATGTCTTAACCTGCCACTTCATGATCTGTACCTCTAGTCTGGCTTGATCACAGGTCATGTAAGATTGGCAGTTTGTGCACAATTACCCGTGGAAGCTGTGTCAACCTTATTTTAGGAAATGATCTTGAAGGACGAGATGCTTTTCATACAGTAACATTATCCTAAACCTAACCTTAACCTTAAAGAGATAGTTCCCCCCAAAATAAAATCCTGTCATCATAAACTCCAAACCTGTATGAATGTTTTTATTTAATTATAATTGTTTTTTTTTCTTTTTTTTTTCTGTTGAGCACAAAATATATTCTGAAGAATATTGCCAACCAGACAGTGGACAGCAGCCATTGTCTTCCATAGTATAAATACAGTGCAAATGCAAGGCAGTAACTCATTGGCTGCGTATGCAACATGAACCAATCAGCTTCTGTTGAGTCATTTAACTCTCTGAATATCATCAGTTACATTAATAACCCATCACCCTGCTCCATCTGTTTCATGACAGAAATATGCATATACATCTATATATACTCCATAGAGAGAGGGAGGGTGGTCAATGTACATGCACAAATCACATTGAATGTTACAATTTTTTTAATATGGGAAGCCCCTTACAATGCTTCAATTGCTGAATATTGAAATTAATCATAAACAACAAACGTGCAAATTTAGATTGAACATTTTTACATATTATTTATATTTTAGAATTAAGCACAAATGTTATTTTGGGGATTTCCGTTTTTTCCATTTTCCTACCTAATTTTGAATGCTTCCCTATACTCATGCAAAAGTGTAAGCTCACAAAGTTTGGTATCATTTTAAAGGAAACCCTTTGAAATTACATAAAACACTGTTGAAATTGATAAAAATGACAATATATGCTTTCTGTGTTATAATAAATAGGGGGAAAAAAAAACAAGGCACTTTTTTATTTTATTTGTGTAAACTGAAGTTTGAAATAGTATAGCTCAGGCAATGAAGGGCCTAGCAACTTCAGACAAATTGAATGTGTTTCCAGCACTTGTCAGCTAATAGAGGAAATTTCTTTCTATCCTAATCTATGCAAAAGTTATTCTATTCCAACTGAAGGAAGGAATAATACCATTTTGTATAAAATTTGAGTCTAAATAAGTATGAAGTCATCTTTTGCACACTTGCAGTATGGAATAATGTGATATCTGTATATTATTTTACAGAAAACACTCAGAAGTTACATAAAAAGCTGCTGTTTGTGACAAATAGTATTATTTATGTTGTTTCACATATGATGAACCATCTCAATACAATGTGCTTTTTTGTGTGTGTGTTTTCTGAACAGTCTTTGAAAGAGAATAAGTCAAATTGCACAATGGCAACATGCATAAAATTATAAAAAAATATCTGGTCTATCACAATCTAAAATAGAATTCACAATCTCCAGCTTCATATCATTTCATTTATGTCTATTCTGCATCGTGTAAAATTGGGAGACCTCGCCTGTCTCAATCATATATAATATTTAATATTTTATCATCATGTCTGTTTCTTTTGAATCAAAATCAACACTAAATCGCCTCCCCGAAGCTTGTACGCGAACTTCGGAGCGTCAACAAACAAATTTATGTTCATCCACCCAGTACTGTACTGTTTACTGTACCTTCACTGAGATGCGGTCAAATACTGTACAATAATGAAAATAAACAGATTAGCTTATTGCTAGCGGAGCTTCCAGGCTTCAAAATAAAGAATCAAATGTATAAAAGCAAGTAGCACGCGTATACGCTTACCAGATGCGCATCCTGACCTCTCCACGGCGACGGTGGTCATCCATAACTTGTATTATGAATATTATTCATTGTTAATCCGGCGATTCACCCGCTTGTAGTTTCCCTTCATGTGGTTTCCCATCGGCCAGCGCTTCGTCGGTGTCACACCGGCGGAAGAAGGACTGGGCAGTCACTGTCCTCTCCTTGCCCCCCCCTTTTGCGCATACGTGCTGATTTTCGCACCTCTGACTGGAGGACACGGCTTGTGAATGGCAGCTATAAGGACTAATAGCGCTTCACAAAAGAGATCAGATGTCTATAGCAGAAGAAAGGCTTTTAGGCACATCAATATGAGTTAGAGATCTGGTCAATCTCACAGCGCTTTAGGCCTGTATGCCCACTTGTACAAAACGCTTTATATCTCAGCAATGGAAGCACGCAGAAACGTAAAAATGGTCTTGTTTGAAAGAAGAGATTCTAATCTAAAAATATTTTAAATACACATTCTTATGAAAAATTATTCGCAATCGTTAGACAGAATTTTTTTTTGGGGGGAAATATATTTCTTAGCTTAATTTGACTACTTTATGTATCATAAAACCCTAATTAATGGTATTCTTTGTAAAGAAAACACTCTAAGCTTTCAAATGAACCCATTTATGGGCTGATACCATATAAGGAAGGCTTTGCAAATGAAACACGAACATCTTGCATGCTATTTTTGGACCCGGTACCGGTACCGAGAGTAGAGAGCACACTTTCACTTTTAGCAATCACAGACATTTCAAATTAATAAATCTTTAATCAGCTCCGTCAGGCCAAAGAAGATGCTTACAGGAAGGGGGACGATGTCTTGTATAAACAGGCTAAATACACACTGGAAAAGGAGATCAGCGTGGCAAAGAGGAATTATTCTGGAAAAATAAGGACTTAGTTCACTTCCAACGACTCCGCATCAGTGTGGAAATGTCTGAAAGAGATTACCAACTAAAAGACCCCACCCCCCAGCACTGTAGAGAATCAACGACTGGCAGACAATCTGAACGAGTTTTACTGCAGGTTTGAAAGAACACCCAATAACAACTCCTGCAACCCACCCTGAACACTAGGGATGCACCGAATCCAGGATTCGGATTCAGCCGAATACTGGGCTTGTTGCGTGGTTCAACCTTAGGGGTTTTTTTTTTCACCGAACCGAACCCAAGGCTTGCGCTACGCTGGTCGACGTCACGCGGCCGTTGATTGCGTTAATGTGTTTATATGAGGCTGAACATGGCCCGACAGTTCGCTCTAAACTAAACTGTTCGGGAATCTTGAGCGGCTGGGACGATTTGTACCGTAGCAATACAGAGCCAGCCAGTCACATCGGGTGCTGACGTGTGAGCCTTTGATTCCTCTTAGAGAGGATCCTCTTCAGTGGTGGAAGACAAACCCGCAGCGATTTCCACTGCTGGCAAAAATGGCAAAAATCTAACGTTACCTCCCGGTGCTCCCGGTCGGTGTCTACAGGGATCCGGTGTTGGCTCGGGTGAATCCTTGTGCCGAGTTGAGATGGTCCGGTGGGGTTTGCTCTTTCGCAGATGGTGTGCTGGATCTGCGGCCTGATTCACCGGAGGGGCAGCGGTTCGCGTCCGCGGAGAGTGCACCTGCAGCTGCCATTGTCAGCCCTGAGCTTTGTGATGCTTCTATCTGGCACTTGGGTCTGGACGATCCGGGGCTTTGCCGTGGTTCGCCGGGTGGATGTCCTGCGGTGACAGGAGAGGCTACCGCGGAGGTGAGAGGCCCAAGCGAGGGCGGTCTTCACGGAGTCGGCGGGGTGAGCACCGCTAACATCCACAAACGCTTTACAGTAAATAAAGCAATACGCATGAACCGGAAATGGAAGGCTGTTCACACTGTAAACAATGCACGCTTAATCTGGGATAAAAAAGCCAAACCAAAAGGTCTCTTTGGCGGACATTTAAATATCCGAAGCTTAAAATCAAAAAGCGATCATATTATCCACATGATGACTGAATCAAATCTGGATTATTTCTGCCTATCCGAAACTTGGCTACATAAAAATTTCCCTACTGCTGCGCTTTTAGTTCCGGGGTACGTCTCCTACAGGAGAGACAGAGCTGATGCTAAAGGGGGAGGTGTAATGATCTATGTGAGAGACAGTATACAGTGCAGTGAAATTCAGTGGAAATCCCCAATTGATTTAGAATGTGTTGGGTTAAATTTATCTCTCGCACCTCAGATGTCTCTAACATTAATAGTTTTATATCGACCACCATCTGCTAACATAGATTTTTATGACAAGTTCAAGGAAATGTTAAAGCAGTGTGATTTTAAAAAGGAGGTTATAGTGATGGGCGATTTTAATTTACACTGGGACGATAACAGTACAAGGAAAAAACTGCAGCAAATTATGGATGGATTTAATCTTGTCCAAATTGTTAAAGGACCAACACGCATTAAAATTTTCTTTAAAATTTATTAGTCTTATTAACTTATTAAGAACTGACCAATATAATTCCACCCCCTTACTATTATCAACTGGTGTTCCACAGGGTTCAATTTTAGGTCCAATTCTTTTTAGTTTATACATTAATGAGTTACCATCTTTGTGTAAGAACTGTGACACTTTGATGTATCCAGACGACACAGTTATTTTGGCCTATGGAAAATCTGCAGAGGAAGTTGCCTCTAAACTAACTGAGGCCATGTCATCGATTTCAATCTGGCTTGAACAATCCTGTCTGCAATTGAATATATCTAAAACAGTTACCATGTTTTTTTCTAAAAACAATATAAATATAGAACCTGACATTTTTATATCCGGAGAAAGGTTACAGGTCGTCACAGAATATAAATATTTAGGATTATATATAGATTCAAATCTCAATTTCAAAACTCACATCAAAAAAGTTAGTAATAGGATTAAGTTCAGTCTAGCGAATTTCAGATTCATTAGAGATTTCATGTCTACAGAAGCTGCTAAATTATATTTATTTTCCATGATTTTATCCCACATAACATATTGTTTAATAAGCTGGTCTAATACTCACTCTACAACAATAAAACCATTAGAAAAGATTATACAAACAAGCACTAAAAATACTGGATAAAAAACCATATCACTACCACCACTGTAGTATTCTGAGTAAATATCAGTTACTTACCTGGGATAATCTAATTAAATTCAAAAACATTTGTTTAGTCTATAAAATTAGATATGGCTTAGCACCTCCTCCACTATGTGATTTTATACATTTTAGATCCAGTGAGGTTAGGGTAACTAGAGGGGCAGTGAGGGAAGACTGCATCATACCCCGGAGAAAAACAGCTTTTGGTCAGGCTGTCTTCTCCGTAAGAGCAGTTCAGCAATGGAACACAGTGCCGGCAACCATTAGAGAGTCCTCGTCATTCTTTTTATTCAAAAAGAATGCAAAAAAATGGCTTGTAGAGAGCCAAATTTGTGGGCACTAATGCTTTTATGTGTGTATTTAAATATTATATAATTTTTATATGAATTGTACTTATTAACCATAATGTGTTGTATGCAATTTTATTTTTATTATTGTGTGTGATTTTGTACTTGTGATTATTTTTAAAGGTTGCCTTGTTTAAATCTGGCTGGGGGACTACCGATGAAAATTAGCACTTTTGAGCTAACTCGGGTACATTTACATTGTTTAATGTTTTATTAATGTACACTGTCCCCTTTCAAAAATAAATTACAAAAAAAATAAAAAAATAAAGAATCGCGATTTCTATAGCGATTCAATGCTTTCAAAATGTATACACATTAAATTACTACACGCACGAATTAATGGAGACCTTGAAGAGTGTTTGTGAATCGTGCCTCTTACCTGTCCTTCACACGCTCCACTGTTTAGCGCCTGAGACTGTCACAGGATTGCGCTCGCGCTCCATTCGTCTCTGACGCAGCTGACGTGTGATCTATAGCACTCGTGGCCAAGTAGTTTTACCTTTCTGTAGTTTGTCAATGGCTCTCTGCATCTTACCGACGGAGTTACCGGAGCTGTTGACAGCTGTATTTATTGCATGGACGGAGCAGAAATGTAAGTGTCTAAATCATACGCACATATCCATTGAATGATAAATGTTTTTAAACAATGCAGATGAACCGAATATACGAAGGAAAGTTTTAAAAATTAACGACAGCATTAACAATGACCTTGAAATAAGAGCGCGATATTTATCTGATAATCAGATGCATGAAAGTAGCGTTTGTTTCATTCGCAAACAGACATCTGGCGCGTTTTCTCTCAGAATCATTCGCTGATGGAGAGGAAACGTTAAATAGATATGAAGACGTTTTCACACTGAAAGAGAAGCCATCTCACGTGCCAGGCTATATCTGGAGCTAAACTGAATAAAAGCAGAATGAACTGATGAAACAACAACAACAACAACAACAAAAAAAAAAAAACACAAAAAATTTATGAATGATGCAGTGCTAATTGACATTTATTACAGTACAGAAACTATAAAGTATATTTTCTACCTTATTCTGTGCAGAAAATGTAAATAATTGCTAATTAAATGTAGCCTAGTATATAAAACAATCATAAAATTGCCATTAGGAAAAAAATATTGATTACAAATGATTGATTATTGTCCAGCAGTGTATTTGATTTATTACAGATAATTAAAAGTAATTAAAAAAGAAGATAATTCATTTAATAATAATAATAATAATAATAATAATAATAATAATAATAATTATTATTATTATTATTATTATTATTATTATTATTATTATTATATAGGCTACATACATAAAATTATTGTATTTGACATTTCTGTCACTTCTGAAATTATGGCTATGCCCTTGGTGTGACAAAATGTTAGCTTATACATAATAATCTTTAAGCTCTTTTTAAAAACTTGGCTTACATACATTTTTACGTATGCCATGTCGCATCATTAAACTAGCATTTAACAATGGACAAAATATATATATATATTTTTTTTTTTTACCTATGGTTCACTAACCATAAATGCTACTGTAATTTGCCCCCTGACTAAGCATTTAAAGAATTTAGTAGAAACATTTAAATAATCCTGTGAATGCACTTAAAGAATGCAGAATCAAATCGTCATAATCAAATCGAATCAAATGTAATTGTGAATCGAATCGAATTGAATCGTTCTAAATTTGAATCGAATTGAAAACCTATGAATCGTAATCGAATCGAATTGCTGCCTTGCCAAAGATTCACAGCCCTAGTTCACACCAATAACAACTCCTGCAACCCATCCTGAACACCACTCCAACCAAGCACTCTCACCATTCACACCTGCATCCCCCCTCTTCCCCACACCTGCAATTCAGATCAGCGAGGATGCGGTGCGCCAGGTCTTCCGGAAGCAGAAAAGGAAAAAAGCACCAGGCCCAGATTGTGTTACACCAGCCTGTCTGAAATCCTGTGCTGACCAGCTGGCCCCCATCTTCACACAGATCTTCAACAGATCGCTGGAGCTGTGCGAAGTCCCTTCATGCCTCAAACGTTCCACCATCATCCCCATCCCTAAGAAACCCAAAATTACAGGACTAAATGACTACAGGCCTGTGGCTCTAACGTCTGTAGTCATGAAGTCATTTGAGAAACTGGTGCTGTCCCACCTGAAGGACATCACTGGACCCTTGCTGGATCCTCTTCAGTTTGCCTACAGAGCAAACAGGTCTGTGGACGATGCAGTAAACATCGGACTGCATTATGTTCTGCAACACCTGGACAGACCGGGGACTTATGTGAGGATCTTGTTTGTGGACTTCAGTTCGGCCTTCAACACGATCATCCCAAACCTCCTCCTGCCCAAACTAAATCAGCTCTCCGTGCCCACCTCCGTCTGTCAGTGGATCAACAGCTTCCTGACAGACAGGCAGCAGCTAGTGAGGCTGGGAAAATACACATCCAGCACCCGTACAATCAGCACCGGAGCTCCCCAGGGCTGTGTTCTCTCCCCACTGCTATTCTCCCTGTACACTAATGATTGCACGTCTAAGGACCCCTCTGTCAAGCTCCTGAAGTTTGCAGACGACACCACACTCATCGGCCTCATTCAGGACGGTGACGAGTCTGCTTACAGACAGGAGGTAAAAGAGCTGGCTGTCTGGTGCACTCTCAACAACCTGGAGCTTAACACGCTCAAAACAGTGGAGATGATCGTGGACTTCAGGAGAAATCCCCCTGCACTCCCCCCACTCACCATCATGAACAGCCCTGTGACTGCAGTGGAGTCATTCAGGTTCCTGGGCACCACTGTCTCTCAGGACCTGAAGTGGGACATTCACATTGACTCCATTGTGAAAAAGGCCCAGCAGAGGTTGTACTTCCTTCACCAGCTGAGGAAGTTTAACCTGCCACAGGAGCTGCTGAAACAGTTCTACTCCACCATCATTGAATCCATCCTCTGCACTTCAGTAACTGTCTGGTTCAGCTCAGCTTCTAAATCTGACCTCAGAAGACTACAGAGGGTAGTCCGGACTGCTGAGCGAATCATCGGTTCAACTCTCCCATCTATTCAAGAACTGTACTTATCCAGAGTGAGAAAAAGGGCTGTCAAAATCACTCTGGACCCCTCACATCCAGCACACTCCCTCTCTGAACTATTGCCATTTGGTCGACGCTACAGAGCACTGAGCACTAGAACGACCAGACACAGGACCAGTTTCTTCCCTCAGGCAATCCATCTTATGAACAGCTGATAATAACGGCGAACACACTACACTTTATATTTATATGCACACACACTTTATTTATCTAACACACATACTTAGTATACACTTAAATTTTGCACACAATATATATGTACATACATAACTTCACTTTGTAAATATACCTGCCTACAATTGTCATTTGTATATTGTCATTCACTATCTACATATTTGTATTTTTCATTCTTTTATTATGTGTTTTATGTTCTGTCGCTGTCACTCTGTTGTACTGCGGAGCTTCTGTCACGAAAACAAATTCCTCGTATGTGTAAACATACCTGGCAATAAAGCTCATTCTGATTCTGATTCTGATTCTGAATAAGTTTGTAAACCTTTTGAACATGTGGTCCGATCAAACAATTACAGTAGAAACAATAGACTTAAATAATAACACAAACTGTTATACTTTTCAAAATTTTATTGAATACACAGAGTAATCATTAAAAGTGTGACATTGAGAAAGTAAGTGAGCTTTGAATTTACTAACTTGAAGATTAAGCAGCAAAACCATCAAATGTTTTCCGTCGCTGCATTTAAGACTTCTGACCAATTTTGGTTTATCTCTCTCTACTGATCTGTTCAGTTCTTGTTAAGTTATGGCAGCATCTCACTTGGCTCAAGATCAGGACATGATAAAGACTTCTGCAGTTTCTCTGGTTGTCATGACACTGATGCATTTTTACCATATATTTATTTTGGTGCACATAACTATTCATGTTTATTAAAAGTCAAATGTTGCTGTTTTTAATCAATCTCAAATAAATATCATATCTAAAGTCTCTGCAATTGAAAATGACATTGAAAG
This sequence comes from Carassius auratus, assembly GCF_003368295.1. Classification (NCBI taxonomy): domain Eukaryota; kingdom Metazoa; phylum Chordata; class Actinopteri; order Cypriniformes; family Cyprinidae; genus Carassius; species Carassius auratus. Next base: position 12,084 of record NW_020526232.1, read on the forward strand.
TTGTCCAAATGTATCAAATATACATACACATGAAGATAAATCGTGTCTGATATTTGTAGAGAGTATTTCATTCTAATATTGCAGGTATTTCTATTTCCTCTGTATGAGTCTTTCCTTACTACAACATAAATAAATACAAAATAACTCACTGAACTCTCATTTTACATTTCATTTCATTACATTACATTGAAATTCATTTTTCATTCATAATTTTTTCCCAAAATTATCAATGTTAATCATCAGGTTCTGTGATGTTCAAAACTCACCCCGCTCTTCTCACACAGATGATCTGAAGTAGTCTCAATGATACAAAGTTAATAACAGCATAATAACCTGTTATGGCTCAGTTAGATGAGACTCATTCATATACAAAAATATGATTTAGAGTGTTTACAGGGGTATTTGGTTTTGTGTTGGTGCTGTAGTTGACTCTATGGAGATATATTTATATCTTTAGATTTATGTGGCAGATTGTGGAAATACAGAGATAGTATCTGAACGTGTGAAAACATCAAGTTGCAGTTTAGATTTCAGTGATAGTTATCTCCCGCAGCTCTGAATAGCAAAAACAACCTCGTAACAAACAAACTAAATTAAATGAAAAGCAGTTTGTGAGAGCAACTGCACACCACTGAAGTGAGAGACTGATGATGTGTGTCAGTGATCATGGACCTTGTTTTGTAGGAGTTTGGCTTGATTTCTTCTCAGAGTTTGAGCTGCTGACTGGAATCAGAGTTGAATCCATTAGACCTGCAAAAGATGAATGTTCAGATGCACCATACTATTAAACACTGATATCATGTTTTCATACTCAATAATTACAACACATTACACACAGTCTGTGTTCATTTTTCACAGAGTTATTTATCTCCATCATACGTGAGTAAAACCTTCAGTTGGTTGTGAATGAATGATGTTATTAATCATCATGTCATGTCTCTGTATCAGAGATTCTGCAGAAACTGATTAAAGAAATGTAGTTTCTTATCTGAGCACATGTCAGTGTATCTGACTGAGGTCTTCAGTTAGCAGTAAACATTGATCTTAACAGCTGATTATGTACCTGCTTGTGTAGGAGCTGAAGATTTAGAGCTGGTGACAGGAGACTTGCAGTCTTTCTGGCAATGCCCATGAGGTCTCTTCTGCCTTCTGCCAAACAGACTTATGTCAAGTTCGGACAGGAGAAGTGCACACTTGTAATATAATGTAATATACTCTCAAAATGTTAGTTCTGTTAAGAGTCAACTCAAGAGTTAACTCATCAGATACCAAACCTGTGACAGCAAAATTGGCAAAAAAAGAAAAGCAAGAAAGTTTATTTTTTTCTGTTTAAACTTGAGTTACATGATTTAGCCAATGAATGTCCAATGAATAGCCTGTCTTAACCTGCCGTTGCATGATCTGTACCTAGAGTCTGGCTTGATCACAGGTCATGTGAGTTTGGCAGTTTGTGCACAATTACCCGTTTAAGATGTGTAAACCTTATTTTAGGAAATGATCTTGCGGGATGAGATGTTTTCCGTAGACCTTTGGTGAGCAGCAACCAAAATCAGAATGCATACCCATAGAAAGAATCTCTCCAAGAGCTTTTTATATATATATATATATATATATATTGATTTTAATGTTCGTGATGCAAAACAGGAGAAAGGAAATACTTCAGAGCCCTGAAAAACAGTTGCTCGTGGGCTGCAGGGCACAGTTAAGAGCTGAGTTTGTGATGACGTGCCATCAGTCTGAATCAAATCATCAACTTGGTGACTTTGCAGAATAAACATAGCATAATCCTAATACTAAACTTAACCTTAACCTTAAAGAGAACCTTACAATTAAAATCCTGTCATCATATACTCACACTCAGGTTTGCCCAAACCTGTATGAATGTTTGCTTTCTTTTTTTTCTTTTTAGGATTAGGGTTAGGGTATTAAGTTATTAAGATATTCTGAAGAATATTGGCAACCAGACAGTTGACAGCAGCCATTGTCTTCTATAGTATGCAATAAATACAGTGCAAATGCAAGACAGTAATTCATTGGCTGTAAATGCAACATGAACCAATCAGCTTCTGCCGAGACATTTAACTCTCTGAATATCATCAGTTACATTAATAACCCATCACCCTGCTCCATCTGTTTCATGACTGTATATATATATATATATATATATATATATATATATATATATATATATATATATATATATATATATTAGGGGTGTAACGGTTCACAAAATTCACGGTTCGGTTCGATACGATACACTGATGTCACGGTTCGGTTCGGTTCGGTTCGATACGTTTTAGATACAGCAAAATGTAAAAACATCTCAACTTTTCAGAATGCCGCAAGCGCACCGCGGGTCATGTGACAAGAACCAACCAATCAGCTTCATCCTTTCCCGTAACAACGTTGAGAGCTCAGCCAAGATGAAGGATCAGCTGATCATAGTTGTATATGGATTGCAATTTTGAAATAAATTTAGTAGCAGCGCTACTGCAAGCGATTTTTAGAGCTGCAAATCCATTTATCCTTCGCTGAAATTTCCGCGTCTCATGGAGAGAGCACGTCATTGTTGCTTAGCAAAGACAGACGCCTCATGAGCGCTTCTGCCCGAGCGCTTTGGAAAGGAGGAGAAAGACGCGCTTAGCGTTTTCCATGCGTTTTTAGGCACGATATGTGAACGGCCCCTAAGGCGCTCGCTCACTCAGCACGCGCTGAAGGCTCGTTGCAAAATGTCGAATGCCTTTAACAGACCAGAAATATAAGATCCTAAAATAACCAACAGGTCTGGTGTTTGGGTTGGATTCCCTGTAAGCTATAGTGTCTAAATGCTGCAGGGATAGTTTGCTGCGTGCATGTTTCTCCTTTTTTTCGTCTTTTCCCAGATAGTACTGACGCATATATCCCAGATATTCCCGCTGGTGTTTTTTTTTTTTTTTGTAATCCCGCTGGTGTACCCTGTCATGTAGCAGATGCGACATACCGTTGTTTTTTTATCCACCACTCTCTTGCCATCACCATTATAGCTTAAAGGGAATCCAAAGTGCACCCAAACACCAGACCTGTTGGTTATTGGAGGATCTTCTCATTTCTAGTCTGTTAAACGCATTGGCTATTTTGCAACGAGCCTTCAGCGTGTACTGAGTGAGCGAGCGCCTGCTGAGTAGCCTAACATAAACATATTAGATGGTGTTTTTTTCTTCTTCGGGAGTGTCAGGGGCGTTGCCTGTTACGTTGTTTGGGTTATTGGGCTACCTTGTTGAACGCATATCATTATATTTCTCTCTCTCTCTTTTTTTTTTTTTCAAATATAATTAATTACTCCAACGAACCGTTCGGTATACATAATGCGTACCGCGTACCGAACCGAAAGCGTCGTACCGAACGGTTCAATACGAATACGCGTATCGTTACACCCCTAATATATATATATATATATATATATATATATATATATATATATATATATATATATATATACCATTTGAGGTCCGAATGTTAATGATCTATGTACACATCAACTTGTGCCTTGCCTATGTGAAGCCCATTACAAGACTTTCAATTGCTGAATATTGAAATCAATCATAAACATGATTTTTTTACATATTATTCATATATTACAATATTAAACAAACTGTCAGAATGATCAGTAAAGAGAAGGAAACTCAATTTGTGCTGTTTGTGGCACAGAGAGCACACTTTCACTTTTAGCAATCACAGACCTTTCAAATTAATCTTTAATTCATATATTATCATTTGTTGTATAATTCTTTTTTTAATTATGGTCGTTTTATGTTTTGTTTTGAAGCCAGATTCAGACGTGAGGACTAATGAAACTCAAGTTCAGACTGACGTCTCATCAGCGTTGGGTTCTGTGTGTGTTTGTGGCGTCTGAACATCTCTGAGATTTTCTCTGCAGACCAAACCACACAGAATAGAGTCTGAAAACACTCTCAAACTAATCAAACAGAAAGATATTACCGAACAAGATAGGTTGACATATGGAAATAAATGAAAGAAATTCACACAGATGATGAACATGAAAGGTAAGTACATCAAAACAAATGTAAGAATAGCAACAGTGAGCACTGAACTGTTTTTTCTGACAGGAGTGGAAGAGGCTTTACAGCTGATTATAGATGATACAGACAATACGATCAGAGGAACAACACTTGTGCTGAGACTGAATAATGACATGTTTCTATTTTGTGAATGCGTGAGAAGAAATAAAGCACTCACTATAGAAAAAAAAAGCACAAGGATGGAGATTATGATGTAACAGGGCATTGAGAAAATACGAGCAGACCACAGCGGATATTTCAGAGTCAAAATCCCCTCCAGAGCCACCAGCTGATGCAGATGAAAACCAAACCAATGTAATCCCAACCAAAACTGGTAAAGCACATTGATATAGTATCTGAATTTTGCCAGTATATCTATCAGTAGATATAGATGAAGGGGCAATTGTATCAGGTCATTGAGGAGGAGGAGGAGGATAAAGACTGAGATTCGGCCTCTGATCTTTCTGTGAAGGTGCAGAAGACGAAAAGCCCAAACCAGAGCTGGAAGACCCACACAAACACTAGTGATGAAGAAGATAATCACTCTGATATCTGAAGAAGTATACTGAGTTTCATTAGGGACATTAATGTCATAATAATCAGTAGTATAATTATTAGGATGATCACTGTAATAAACACTGTGCTCATCCATCAAGGTCTGATTTTCATCGTTCATGTTGCTGAAAGAAAAAAACAAAGTTTTATTTTATTTAATATTGAGTGATAGTGTGAATTATTCAAAACATAGCTGTTTCATAAATGTATTGCTCTCTTTAATGGAATTGACTTGCTCTAATTAATCATGATTACACTGTCATAGTTAAATCAGAGCTCAGTGAATTTATTTTTTTATCTTTTTAAATCCATGCCGGCCAGATGTGGGCCAGATCTGGGCCGAAACTGTTTGCTGTCTGGGTAGATTCGATTAAATCTTTTAGAAATGTTGATAACTAGGAAATACATAATAAGAATTTAAATAGAAAAACAGTAAACATCAGTGGTGATTTGAATTATTCTCACAGTAAAGAATGTAATTCCAGTGGAATAGTTCATGAGATATTTTTCATTTAACCAGATATAACCTATTTTTATTTTCACATTATGAGAGCAAAAAAAAAAAAATTACATTAAATCAGACAGATGAGAGCTTACCTGAATGAAACTGAAATGTGTTACAGTCGCTGTCTTCAGTTCAGATCACTGTGGTTCAGTTTGTCTCTGTCTCTCAGGAGCTAATGATGTTTCTCATCAGTCAGCAGTTGGTCGATGGTTAGTGGTTAAAGCTCAGTGTCTCTGTTCTCATCTCACAGCACAGACTGTTGTTCCAGAATAAGTTTTCCTTAAAGACATTAATAAAAAAAACTAAAAAAATTAAAGACATTAAGTTTATTGAATGTGCACTTGTAGTGTAGGCCCTACTTTGAATCTTAAAAGTATATAAAATGTGTACCGGGTACTTGCAGATAATATAATATATTATCAAAATACTTGAGTGTACCTAAAGAGAGACACATCCATGACTGTTTCTTAACCCCCTTGAAAAGGGCCCTTTTTCGAACGTCAAATTAAGTTTCAAAGAATATTTTAAATATTAATGTTTTAATAATTTTGAATCTGAGAATTCAAGAACCAGTCGTTGCCAGTCATGTTTAACATTTGTGACTGATGCCAGCGATAGTATATTTGTTACCTGTCTAATATCATTCATCCATTTAGTAATTTTTTTCTCATTTACATCTTGTGGTGTTTTCTTTTTTCATTTTATTCATTTTTTTATTAAAAGTTAAATGGTTTTACTATTTGTTTTTTCTGCAGTCAAAGAAAAAAAAATATGTTAGGGATTTCTCTCATTTTAAAGATTTTATCAAGAATTATTTTACTTTAATCTGCAGTCTAATCAAAATGTAAAAAAAAAATAATTAACCTATTGGCCTATACAGAATACAGTCTATATTTTTAATACAGTCTTTTTCTTAAAATTCATTATGACGAATAATTAACTTTATAAATATTCTTCACAATGAATCATCATAACAGATATTTAAAATGAAGGTTCCATTAAAAAAAAATCTAATATGACACCTCTAAATAAAGTTATTTTGTATTAATCAGTTCAACTGCCTCTGAATGTCTGTCATAACTCTGTGTAGTTGATGTGCAGCCAGAAATATTTTGCCATTTAGCTTCATTTGTTATTAGGTAAGATGTATGATGTTGTTGTTTCATTTTTTCTATTAATTATTTATTCTAGAAATTACAGGAAATGTTCAGTTACAAAAATCCTTTTGAATGCAGATCCACATAATGAGATGATAATAAAATAAATTAAATAACAATAAATAATAAATAAATTAAAAACAAATAAGCATTGCTTTATGTTACAAATGTGGTTTATAATTAAAAGGCCTGAGACTCGAACCCACAAACTTAGGGTTATAGGAGTCGAACTCTCTAACCATTAGTCCATAACTTCCCCACACGTCTCCACATTGCCAACATTAAAGCATATTGCGTGACATCGGTTAATGTGGGACGCATGTACTGAATTCCTCTGAAGTAAACTCATCCCAGAACAAAACCTGTTATGTTCAGAGAATGGGTTGCTATGGCTACATATCCTGAAAGTTATTTCAGTTTTTGGAGCCAAAAGTTTAATAATCTATTTACTTAAACTAACCCAGGCATGTCATATAACCTGATTTCTGGAATTCTGAGTTCACTTTATAATACATTTAACATACATAGAGCTTTGCAAGAGACTTGTGCATATTCAAACTCCAGATACTATGTAATTAAGTAAATATAATTAAACTAAATTGTTTGGATAGATGGTTGTTCACACATATTTTATCTTATAGATCATAATCAGATTTCTTTACCTGTGAGAATGATCAGTCCCAGCAGACACATGTGACACTTATCTGTCAGTCTTTCTCTCATTCTGTATTTATAGCTCTTCATTTAACATCATCAGCTCATCCTGTGGGTGTTAACTTCCTCAAATCTCACCAACTGACCATTTAGCTGCATTTCTAAAGCTGCACTTTTTAAAAGCCCACCCCTCCCCCAATCACTAATGGCTTTTTTTTAGAGCTTTAGAGAAGTGTGAGAAGTCCGTTTCCTTTTTCCGGTTTACTTTCAAATTGCTGTAGTTGCTACAAAACATTTAAAATGTTTAGTTTCAATGGTACAATACATAAGTTGTTTAGTTTAAATTACATCCAACAAAGCTAAAAAGTTCAAATTGGTTGATTCAGGTTTGTTTATTAGAGTTGAAACTAAACTGCAGTATCAGGAATGATGAACCTGATGTAAAGTGTGATTCTGTTTGCATGTACCTTTTTATTTTCTACTTTTTTGCACATTTGAGTAGTGGTTTTCCCAACAGTGCACACTTTGAATATGAAACATCAATTTCTTGGAGTCTTTATTAATGAGCTAATGTATTAAGTAAGAGTGGTAACATACATCTTTGAATGTGTCTTCTTCGGTCATTTTGCAATGACTGGAGTCTTTAGCCAGGAGGTTGTGTCATCAGTAGGTTACCTAGTGTTTCAACCCTTAACCATAACACTCTTCTGTTGGTGGATCATCAGTGGCTGTTCACTTCCTCCTGGCAGCCAGCTCAACTCCTCCCTCCTGCTCTAAATCCAACAAGAGTCTCTCTCTGCTGCCTCGCCCAGTCTTCACACTGCCTTCTTTCTCTCAGTCTCTCTCCGACCAAAGTCTGTCATCAGCTTCCAGACTGACTGGGCTGGGAAGCCCCTGCATCTCACCTCGACTGCTACCTCAAAATCATCAAGGACTCCATCCACCCCAGTAACCATCTTTTCACTTTGCTGCCATCCAGTAAGCGCTTCCGTAGCCTGATGGTAGTTTCTTCCTCGAGGCAATCAGGCTCCTAAATTCAAAACCAGCCTCTTAACATCTACATGTCTCCACTTAATATTCACTTAATCAGTGAGATCCCACATAGCATAGTCTTCTGGCCCAGGTCATGGCCACTTAATGACTTTTCCCCCGGCCCAAGTACCGCAAAAAAAAAAAAAAATGGCCCTGGAGTGGCCCAGAACTTGATTAAAGACTCGGGCCACACATGGGCCAAAACCGGCCCGAATCTCAGCCAGTAAATCAGCCTTAGCTGGCCCTGAACTGGGCCAAAACAGGTTTTATTATTGGTGCCATTGTTATTTCAGCCTTAAGTAAACCAGAATCCCCAAATCTGAGCCACACCTGAACCTTATATAGCCCAGACCCAGCAAGCAGTGTTGACCCAGATACTGCCCGAATGGACTTCACACAGGCCAGATGTGGGCCGGATCTGGGCCAACACTATATTTCTGTCTGGGAATTTTAATAACATGGACAGTATAACGTATATACATTTTCAATGGAGGGACAGAAAGCTCTCGGACTAAATCTAAAATATCTTAAACTGTGTTCTGAAGATGAACCGAGGTCTCACGGGTTTGGAACAACATTAGGGTGAGTTATTAATGACATAATTTTAATATTTGGGTGAACTAACCCTTTAAGCCACTTTGTTACTAATTTGGAGGTATGCTTGGGGTCATTGTCCAGTTGGAAGACCCATTTGTGCCCAAGATTTAACTTCCTGGTTGATGTCTAAAGATGTTGCTTCAATATATATACATAATTTTTTTTTTCTCATGATGCCATCTATTTTGTGTAGTGCACCAGTCCCTTCTGCAGAAAAGCAGCCCCACAACATTATACTACCACCCCCATACTTCACAGTTGGGATGGTGTTCTGAGGCTTCCAAGCTTCCTCCAGATATACCGTTTATCATTATGGCCGAACAGTTAAAATTTTGTTTCTTCAGACCACAGGACATGTCTCCAGAAATTAAGATTTTTGTCCCCATGTGTTGTTGCAAACTGTAGTCTTGCCTTTTAATGGTGGTTTTGAAGCAATGGCTTTCTCTTCCCAGAGTAACCTTTCAGCTCATTTTGGTCCAGGACTTGTTTTATTGTAGATAATGACACTGTCTTCCCTGTTTCAGCCAGCATCTTCAGAAAGACTTTTGCTGTTGTCCTGGGGATGATTCACACATTTTGCACCAAATAATTTTCCTCTCTGGGGACTCAGAATCTCCTACCTGAGTGGTACGATGGTTGAACATTCCCATGTTTTTATACTTGCGTATTATGTATGAATGTGGGACCTTCAGGTACCTGGAAATTTTACCTAAACAGACACAAAAAGATAGTTGAACTGGAATCACAGCTCCAGAATCTGACTAGGGCAATCAATGTAGTTTCTCAGACAATACACTCAGCAAAGTCATGGCGGTTAGGTCCGAACTCAATTCATTACTCAGATCCAGGACAGAATTCCTGATTCAAAGATCCAGGCAGTATTAATATTTTCAAGGCAGTAGACCAAGCCACCTTTTAGCTCTTAGATGATGCAACAGTGAAATGTTTGCTAATATCTCAGCAGTGAAATCCCAATATGTGCTCATTACGACAGACCCAAAAGATATTAATATTGCCTTCCACTCTTTTTATTCTAACCTTTATACCTCTTCTGCTGATGTTGACTCTGACTCTTTTGCATCTTTTGTGTCCAACCTTGATTTACTTAGGCTGTCAGATTTGGATTGTCTGGCTGAGCCGATCACTCTTGGAGCTGGAGTCAGCAATCCGATCTATGAACAAGCGAGTGAATGTAAGGAAAGCAGCCAGACCTGATGGGATTTCTGGCCGTGTTCTGCGGTCCTGTGCTGATCAGCTCACTGGTTTGATTACATCCATTTTTAATGAGTCTCTTGCTACATCGGTGGTTCCCACCTCGTTCAAAAAAATCTGTCATCATCCCTGTGCATAAGAACAATAAACCCTCTTTAGGCATGATTAAATTATTTTGTTTTTTTGGGAGTGTCCCTCTCTCTCATCTTTTTGGACTCAGCTCCAACAGGAATGATCATATTTGTTGGGTACTGAGATATGACACCAAGCCATTTTTTCATAAAGGACTTTTGGGGACTTCAATATTTTTTAAGTCTACCAGGGGTGGGATGGGTTCTAAATTTGCACAGCTGCTTTTTGTTTTATATTACCTTTTTCAGAAAAAAAAGTTTAGTTAGTTTTCCTTTTATCCACATGTGCAAGGTTGGATTATAACACAAGTGCAATTAACTTACAATTACTTGCTTGCTTTGAACATATGATGTATTTTATATTAGAATAATTCAGAAACTGGAACCTGGAAATCAGTTTGACATAAAAAATGGCATGGGAAGTGAAACCAGCTTTACTCAGCCTTTTCTTAATTTTTATTTCATACTTAACAGATACAGTTTTAATTTCATCAAATCATTGCATTTCTATTTCATCAAATCATTGCATTATGTCTTGTAATATCTCTAGGTCATGTTTTAGTTAATCCTTTCCTTGCCAATACCATCAACATTGCATGAATTCCATCGAAATGTTTTATATCACATTTCCTCAGATATTGGCCATGGGATCTGTGGTAAAACTTTTAAAACTTATAAATTAGATTATTGTTCAAACAACTGTTTATCGTGAGCATGTCTGCTGATTATCTGATGGCTTAACTGGTTTTCCAGCTGCAAGAATCTGTTCTGCATTTCTATACTTCCCCAACTGTTTTTAGACCAGGACTCTGAATGCACAAATATCTGATGACTTACTGTAAACTTACCCTAAATTATGCTGCTAAAGCATTCCTGTACGATCGTCTGGAGTGTCATTGTATTTGTCTGGAGTGTCATTGTATTAGATGAACACATGATGTCTCATTAACAATAATATCTAAAACAACTGTATGATACTGTATAATACTAACAGTTATAAAACTATTAAATGACTATTGCAAAAGGTGGTACCCTTTCAAAAGGTGAACTTTAGTACTGTTTATTTTATACAGTATGAATAAAATAAACAGCTGGAGGACAGTAATGCTTCAGTGTATTGTGATGATAATGCCATCACTGTTTTCTCCAGAGCTTATTTATATATTAATTGAACTCATTCCATAATTGATGATCCTCACAGTTATTAAACACAACTGAAGTCACTTTTTGCATTGTTGAAATATTTCCCTGTTCAACACTGTAAAGCTGCTTTAAAACAAACTGTATTGTATCAAGTGCTCAACCTGGTCTCATAAAAACATGTACCACTGTTTTACGTACTTTACTGCATGTTTCGCTGCAGTTTCAAAGAGAAGTGTTCTCTGAGTGCTGCTAAAACACAGGTTAAATATGTGAATATATGTGAACATAGATATATGTATAGGTACGTATTGGTGTGTTTTTATTACATTGTTACAGGTATGTATTGCTGCGGTTCAGAGTTCAAATGTTGGAAATATGCCATACACTAAACCTACCTTATAGTGTTTTGCTTTATCGAACCGTGGTTACACAGGATTCGTACCAGAGCTCCTCGCCACATACATGTAGTCTATCGCCATGATTTCCTGTGAGCTACCAAACAAACTTACCGTACTTAAAAACTCATAGATATGAAGCTAGATATGTTCAGTGCTAACGTTCAAAATGGGTAGTTTGACGGGTAGTTTTGCGCTATATGAAGAGAGCAGATGTTTTTGCCGGTTGTTTGAACTTTGTCCCAGTTATATGGGTTATATGACTTGTGCCCCCCCATTACATTCCTGAGCAGTATATAAATGGGATCGGTTATGTCATATATGTGACATTCAGTTATTTCACATTTATATATAAAACATTCTATAATTTATATAATCTAAAACAATTAAAGGTTGAAAAAACATTTTAGTTATTTCACATTCATATGTAAAACATCCTATTCTTTATATAATTTATATAATATACTTAATCTAAAGCAATTTAACTAAGGTTGAAAAACATTCTGTTCTTTAAAAGGTTATAAATGAAACGGTTATAAAAAAATATACTGAAACCGATTGTTTCAGATAAACAAAATCCATTCTACATTTTTTTAGAGAGCTGAAGGTGTTTTCACATCACCTTTTCTGACCCGCGGTGCTCCCAGTGTCTGTATTCTATATTCATAAAGTATGCCGCAACGTTTCATTTGACTTAATATCGACGCATCTATTGCACAATCATCGCCAGACTGTTTTGTATGAAAAAATACTTTTATTTTGAAAAGACGACGACATCCTGTTAAAAATACTTTTATTTTGAAAAGACGACAACATTCTGTTGAAAATACTTTTATTTTGAAAAGACAACGACATCCTGTTGACATTTGCTTAGCTTTAGCTTGCCGTGCTACAATTCAGTTTGCTATGTATAGGATTTCAGAAATAAATTCTGTGTCCGTTAAATCGACGTTTTTGCCTCACGTTATCCTTTTGTCATCTATGAACACGACATCGTGGGATGTAAGCGCTCCCGGTTAGGAATGCACGGTTCTAGATTAGCACCATTTTCTAGCTGCTCTTAGTAAAATGGCTTCCTCGGTGGATTTTTGATGATATGATGGTGAAATAACTCCCTCTGGTGAGTCTGGGTGAAATGACACACTGTTATAGTGAAAATTGGTCCATCTACTGGCAGTTTAATGTTATGACATCATGATTTCTTTGTCACAGTCTGTCTCTGTGTGTGTGTGTGTGTGTGTGTGTGTGTGCTCCATTAAACTAGCAAATAAAAACCCTCTCCATGTGTTTTAAATCATAACAGGGTTTTTTATTTTTTATCTCAGGTTCAAATATTGAGCAGCAAGCCTTTGACGGTATTAATACATGTAATTACGTATTAACTATTCTTTTTATAAATTAAAATTAATGTATTTTAATTTTGTCTTTTTATAAATGTAAATCTTTTTTTTCCGCTGTTTCTTAATTCAACAAAATGGTAATATTACCTAAAATATTTATATTTTTATATAATAATATATAATAAATAATTATTTATATCATATTATATCATATCATATATATGATTATATTATATTAGATGCGTTATTATATTAGATGCATTAATCACTTTAGATTCTTTTTAAGTTCTTATTTTTAGCACCATCTTCAAAGTTTTAATACCATCCCTCTCTCTCTCTCTCTCTCTCTCTCTCTCTCTCACACACACACACACGCACACACACAATGAAACATTTGGGGAACTGTGCTTTGCTACGGTCATAAACCTTACACATATCTATGGTACTTTTAGACACAGAGCAGGAAAGACATTTTGCAGGGCCTCTGTTTAGCCGTTCCAAAATACCTCCATTTAAAAGCAAAAATAAAATATTAAAATGACCACCTGTACATCTAACGGCTGTAGTTTTATTTTATATATTTTATATTAAAAGTATCCTTACTATCCATTATATACTAGTGTAATGAAAGTTAACTTTTTTTAAAGTTTATAGTTGTATTTTTCTGTATCCGCATCCTTCTATTTATGTTGTATACTGTAAGAATCACTGACTACCAAAAGGATTCATATTTCCCAAAAGGAGGTCATTGTAACAGTGTTTAGAAACCTTGAACATCAGGTTTGTGTATCGTCTGCGGCCAACGTTTGAGTCAGACAAAAGAAAACATGTTTTTGACTAAACTGTTTGATTTCGACCTGGGAGTCTGAAGTTTGCACACGTTGGTGTGTAGTTTTGAGGTTGTATTTATAAATGTGAGAAAATGGTGAATTGTTTCACGAATTGTGGGTTAGCAATCGATACAATTTGTAATGCTTTTTTAACGCCACAGTACATTGTAAAACTCACACACGCAAGTCAAAAAGCATACAACACACACATTACATACTCAGCACTTTACTGCACTCAAACACACATGCAAACAACCCCTCAAACATCGTGTAATATATACCACACACACACACACACACACACACACACATACAACACTGCAAATATAAAAAAGCATGTTGATGCTTACTGTTCAGTATTATTACTGTATCTGTATTGTCATTTTTAAAATTGTTTTTAAAAATGTTTAAAAGATTTTAAGTTGCATTTGTAAAATATATGTATATATTTTTTTCATTTAATATTCACCAGTTGTCTGTCATGACTTCCACTCATTGTTATATATAATTAATTTAAGTATTGAGCAGTACCTACAATAACTTAAAATTATCAATCTAAATGAGTTTATATTTTATAATGGGGTTAGCAAAACTTTTATTGTAGAAATAACTTAAATGTATTAGTTTTAGTTAAATTTATAAATAAATGTATTAATAAAATCTACATAAAATATTGTGTTACACCAACTAATACATTTGTTCATTGAGATACTCATATGTTATGATGGTCAACTAAAGATTTTAAGGTAACACTGCTTAAAATTGCATGTTACATGTACTTAAGTAAAGGGATGCAAAAATGATGCACTATATTTTAAGTAAATACCATATTGTTTTTTTTTTTTTCAGTGCAGTTTAACACTTTCAACTGAAACACATCTCATCATTGCGCTCAAAATTTAAAATTCAGATTTGAGGTTGTTTTCACAAACTTCATCACTACATATAAAAAATAAAGTAATGAATCACTAAGAAAATCAGCATATGAATGTGGAAATTCCTGATCGTGACCATTTGGGTATATTCTTAAAAAAGTGTTTTTCTTACGGCACTAGATTTAGACCTGTTGTTCAGATAGCTGATGACAATGTTCACATTTTACTCGTCGTATTCATTTCATTCAACATTCCCGCTTGACATTAAAGCATAGGTCTATGTGTACACCCCATCGGTCAGAATTATTAGCATCTATCGAGTGGTACAGTATTCTGTTTGTACACTTTTGACAGATTTGATAGACGCACTATGTCATCTTGTTGTAACGTGATCGCGATTAAGAACCATAACACTGCAGTACATTCACCGGAAAAGGATATAGATATAGTCTTTTATACAGGAACTATGTCTAGCCATCAGAAATAGGTATGAGTATGCCGAAATCCACTCTTATAAACTATTGTGAAAGTTTTAATGCAACTCTGTAAATAGCTTTTTTCTACTACTGTATACATTATTGTTTGGTTGTCTTACAGTCTTTAAACATGCGATGTGTGTTTACATTAATTAATGATTGGCGGCGAGACACTAGGCTTCAACATGAAAAGTGCGTCTCTGTTACAACTATAATGTATAAAATGACACATTACAAGTCATGGATGTGGTATTTTCATTGTATGCATCTCTAAACAGTACTTCAAT
The DNA here is from genome assembly GCF_003368295.1 of Carassius auratus. Lineage (NCBI taxonomy): Eukaryota > Metazoa > Chordata > Actinopteri > Cypriniformes > Cyprinidae > Carassius > Carassius auratus. The sequence goes on from NW_020526232.1 coordinate 27,331, forward strand.
AAATAAACCGCTGTTGATAAATTGTTCATTGTTCAGTTTTCTCGTTATCTTAATATTTCCGTGATCTCAAAATAAATATTTGACATGTTGTTCTTTATCAACTAAATGAGCAGATGTTTGTGTTTATGTCCTATAATAACACATTGTCTGATGAATCATCATCATGAACATGCTCAGCTTTTATTTAAATGATAAAATGTAAAAGTAAATCCACATTGTTCTTGTTATCTTACTCTGTCAGCTGTAGTTTGATATGGATTTTATTAATACAAATATGAATCTCAAAGAAACATGTCCAGGTCTAAATTGAAGAAAGTTTTCATTTCTATTAATAAAATATTTTTTACATTTTGATATTATTGTCGTGGTATTTACATTTTACCCTCATCGTCAGACTGATTAAAATGTAATCTCCATTTCTAGATTTAGTTGTAGATGTTGATGTGATTCTTACTCTGGCTGTTGTTTATTCACTGAACAATAAAGTACTTCATGACAACAAACAAACATTTGAAGGATAAACCTTTTTTTCTTCTTCTTTTATTTTATTTATTAAGTGTTAAACAGTTTTATTCCCTGGTGTCGTACAGATTTATTGCAGTACATTTATAATAAATACAATTGTATACTTTTGTTTTGTTTGTTTTCACTGTTTTCTCTGTCTAACAGGAGATGATGATCAGTCGTGTCGCTCTCTGCTGGAGATCAGCAGTATTACAGCTCAGAACATCACCTCATCATCTACATCATATCAGAACTTAGAAGAGGCAGATCTCACAGTCCTTTAAATAAAAACTATAAGAATATTATTGTCATGCAATTTCCAGAGTTCACATTTATTTTAAACATTGCGGAACTGTATGACTTTTACCAATCAAATGAAATCAGTGTCAACAAAATCTTGTCTGTTATCAGAAAATATTTACACTGAAATCACAATTGCATAAATAATCATCATAGAATAATGTTTTAAATCTAACATTTGAACATGAAACATTGGGTAAAACTAAATGAAACTGTACTGTCTGAATCTAAACCCCCAGCAGGAGACAGCAAGAGTAATACAAGAATCATTACAGAAATAATTTCACTTTCACTTTCTCTTTCTCAGGAGCATTGCATTTATAATAAACTCTGGATGGACTTGAGAAGAATTCACAGTTTTATATAACAGAAATATAAATATTAATATAGTGAATTACTGGAGTAAATTTACATTCTGATAATCCTCAAAACTTTATTTTTTAAAACATTAACATTAATCTAACAATTTCTTAAATGCTCTCAGAATAATTACTAGCATGAATAGAGATAATTCATCCATCTCACTAAACTATAAAGAGTAAATTATTAATGTTGTTCTCAGATAAATTAATTTTACACATTTTAATACAAGTATAAACATGACTCATTATTTAGTCTTGTGGTCTGAATGTAAACATCTGTTAAGTGGAATATCTTGTTTTAAAGACCAAATGTAATTATTAGCTTTAGGAGTTTTTGCAAGAGTAAATGTATTATCTCAACAGTACGTTTATTTAATGTTACCTTCTAAAATTACATAAATTGCATAATATTAAAAACATAACATCACATTTAAAGTTTCCATAGCTATCGTCGCTCTGTTGAGAATGTCTTAATCTTAATCAACTCCAATAATTCAACTTTAATAAGAAAGGTTTGGGGTTAATCAACTGAAAGTTCAGGGGTTAGCTGACGGTAAGTTCACCTTGTTTTCTGGAATACACCCACATGGTTAAAAATCGCTGTAGAAAAAACGGCCAAATTTCGACAGTAACATACTGTTTTTCATTAAAACAGTGCATTCTGGGTAATATTCATCATTTTCCAAAAGGTAGCCTGCTGCTATATATCGTAAATTAACAATGTTCAAAGTCGACACTCAGCGGCTGTGTTTCAAATCACACCCTACACCCTCATTCACTATTCCCTACATGAGTTTACTAATATAGTCCACCTGACAGAGAGTATGAAAACTAATGAGTGAATTCAGACACTGATGAACAGCTGCTAACAAGCAGAATCACTGAAGAAAAGAGAAACGAGACACACACAAGAACTGACTTCAGCCACAGCTTTAGATGAAATCAACTGAAGATTTAAACAATTAACAAACAGCTTTACCAGCTTCACTCATTACTAACCAGACTGACTTTATTTCTATCAGAGATCAGAGATCAAAAGATCTTATTGAGAATTACAGAGATTTAGATGATAATGTCACGGTTTTGTTTAGTGTCACCATTGTGGAGATCAGTGTTTGCTTTAGTTGTGCTCCTGACCCTTGACTTTTGTACTTTAGATTTTGTTTCATTGCTGTGTTTGTAGCTTTATGATACATCTGTTACAGCAATACTAATATTGATAGTCAAGTGATTACGGCTGTTTCGGTCAGGCATTATCTACTAGACTGACTTAAAGTTTTACTATAGTAATCAAATATTAATTTGGAGTTGAAATATGTGAGTGAGTTACACAAATTTTTTTTTTTTTTCAATTTTATACGATTGAACCGTAATGTGATAACCAGAACATAGGGATTTAACGAAAGTTTGAGTTTTAAATATTTTGGGCTACACTGTCCACAACACTCAAAGAGAGACATCAACAATCAGCATATGAATCTCAACAATGGTGATAATGAAAAGGTTCATGATGCAATGCATGCTGGGTACCAGCACAGGATAAAACTCATCCATGACTCCCAGCATGCATTGCGGCATGAATAAATCATGAATTGAAACCGCTGAATTGTTCACTTATTTTCTTGAATTCTTATGTGCTTATAATTTTGCTTTTGTCTTTAGTTTTTGTAGCATGTTTTGTGAAGTTCAGAACTTATCTGTTTATTTATTTTGTGGATTGTCACCATTGTTGTGATCCATACGCTGATTATTGATGTTTCTGTCTAAATTTCAGCAACTTTTTTTTTTTTTAATGAGTTACATTTTCTTAACAGTCTTTCATAAACTAAGGCTCAGCAGTGTTTCTTATTTTGCTCTAGGATCAATATTCAATAAGAGAAGGGACACAGGATTGAATAAGAAATAATAGTGTTTGTTCTTGTCAATCTATAAACAACAATACCAGATTTATTTATTTTGTTGACTTTTTTGTTGTTGTTGAAAAGTCACGTTCAAGAGCCCAACTAAAGTAAACACTGATCTCCATCATGGTGGATGAAAAAAACACCTAAGCCTATTTAACTCTCAATAAGATCTTCTGTAGACATCTGACAGAAATAAAGTCAGTCTGGGTTAGTAATGTGAATCTGGTGAAGCTGTTTTAGGAGTTGTTTAATCAGATCTTGAGAGATTTGATGAATTCAAGGCTGTGGCTGAAGTCATTTGTAGTTCTTGTATTTCTCTTTCCTTTAGTGATTCTGTTTGTTAATAGCAGGTGTTCATCACTCATGCTCAATCATCAATTAATCACAGAATTATCTCATTAACGTCACTAATTCAGTGTTACTCAAACACTCTGTAGTGTGCACACATTATAAGTGTTCACTTAAAACTGAGGATTTTGTTGTGGGGTTTAAAGGGTTAAAGATTTAAGATGAAGAAAAAACAGCATGAAACATAATTTAACAGTAATAAACTGTAATTAATTTACAGGAAACAAACTGTAAAAAAAACAGTTATTTACTGGCACCCCTGCTGCCAGTAAATAACTGTTTTTCTACAGTTTCTTGCCGTAAATTAATGGTTGCCAGCAAAAAAAGTGTTTTTCTACAGTTTGTTGCCGTTAAGTAAAGGGAAAACAGTAATAAACTGTAAAATGTAAATGTCAGATATACCAAATGAAAAAAAAAGTTAATTTAACTAAAATATTTGTGAACATCCATACAAAAAATATATTCAAAGTCATACACTGATAATGAGAGTAAATACTGAACTCAACTGTATTAATGTGTGTTTGCACAAGAGAGATCTGTTAGTTTAATGTAGTTTTGTTGTTCACCTTTGTGCTGTAGAGTAGAGCCGGTGCTTCAGTCAATGATGAGCCACAAATTCTGATCTTTTGCTGCTTTATATAAAGCCAGTAAATGTGGAGTCGCTGATACAGTGGTGATCTCTGTGTTAAGTATTTCAGCACATACGTGTGAGCTGCAGTGATTTGAGTAAAAGTCATGTATTTAGGTACTTTACTACTACACATTAAGTGTTTGCAGTTTTATATTAAGAAATATTCCTTCTCAGTGGACTTAAATGCATTAATTTTAATTTAATTTCAAATGAAAGAAGTTCATAGTACTAACATCGTAGGAATGCTAGTTTTTAAACTCGAACTGTTTGAAGCAGTGAGAGTGGAGTTAATTTCCATGGTAGAATTTACGGTAAAATACTGTAAAAAAAAAAATAGTGGTAAATTAAAGCTGCAGTAGGTAACTTTTGTAAAAATATATTTTTTACATATTTGTTAAACCTGTCATTATGTCGTGACAGTAGCATATGAGACAGATAATCTGTGAAAAAATCAAGCTCCTCCAGCTCCTCCCAGTGTCCTATTGCCATTTGCAGAAATACATCGCTCCCGGTAAGAAACAACCAATCAGAGCTGCGGTCCGTAACTTTGTTTGTGTTCAAAATGTAGAAAAATGTATTTAATAAGCGAGTACACCATGAATCCATTTTCCAAACCGTGTGTTTAGCTTGTCCTGAATCACTAGGGTGCACCTATAATAAGTGTTTATATTCGGACTATTTTAGATTGCTTCGGGGGTACCACGGCGGAGTAACCCAGTACCTTTGTGATTCTTCATAGACATAAACAGAGAGAAGTAGTTCCGGCTACGATGTTCTTCCGCAAGACGCAAGCAGTTCTGTTTATTAACCGCTAGAGCGTCAAAAGTTACCTACCGCAGCTTTAATGGTTGACAGCTGTAAATTAACAGTACTTTACTGGAACCCCTGCTGCCAGTAAATTACTGTAATTTTTTTACAGTGTAAATATCTATATTAATGATTAAATCAATATACAGGATGTCAATTTGAATGAAACCATCCAAGTGCCATTATCTTATAGCAACATTTTTTTCTGGTGCAAGCTTTATTACTGATAGAGGAAGGTAAAATATGATACAGTATATCATATACAGAGATTAAAGCTTAAACTGTAGAAATGATGCAGTAAACTATAACATCTACAGCTTTGTTACAAACACTTTCTCTCTTTAGAAAGAGGTTGTTCCTTTTATCTAACAGCAGAATATTTATCAAATTCAGACACTTATTGAGTCGTGTATGTCTTTTATTATCAGTTTATTAGATAAGATATGCAGTAGTAGATGAATGTGTTATACTGTATGGTTTTTCATATAGTGCATATTTTAATATTTATTTATTTATTATTTCTACACAATGTATTATAAACTATAGTGAATATGGAAATATGAACTGAAATTCAATTATTTGTAGAACTAATTTGACTAATGCATCTGTACTACTGAAGGAATAACACTGATTTACTATATAAAAACTCACTTAAAATAAATGGTATTACTGAAACAGTAATGCTCACTGGTTGTGAACGGCTGGGGTCAGCCTTTATTTGTCAGGGGGGACTTTGTAACTTTTATGGTAATCTGAAAAGAACGACTGCGCATGTGCGTAGAGTGTGCCTGGGGTAGAACTGACAGGGGGGAAGAGGAGTTACTCACTCTACCGATCTCTGAGGTTGATATTTTCATTTGTGACCAGAGTTAGATGTTTGTACACTTCTTTTCTTTTTTTCCTCACTCGACTCCCCATGTATGCAGACGAGTGTGTGATGTTTAAGTACTTCTATTAAACTCGAGAAAGTTAAGACGTCATCCCTCATGCATTTTCTTTTTCGACTCTCCTTCTCTTTCCGGGGCCGGGCAACATCTCAACTTCACATTACATACTGTTTGAGTAAATGAATTACTCCGGGATATTGGTTTGTTTTAACTCAGAGGGAGTGTCAGCCACATTAAAAAAGTTAACAGCTTAAGTCATTTGTGGATTAATGCGTATTGGAGACGCGAACCGTTTAAAACGATTCAGTTCGATTTGCTGAACTGGTTCAAAAAGATCCGGTTACATCGAATGATTCGTTCGTGAAACAGATATGACAAACTGCTTTGATTTGAACTCTCTCTCACACAGACACGGAAGAGAAGACAATGCTGAATAAAGTCGTAGTTTTTGCTATTTTTGGACCAAAATGTATTTTCGATGCTTCAGAATATTCTAACTGACCCTCTGATGTCACATGGACTACTTTGATGATGTTTTTCTTACCTTTCTGGACATGGACAGTAGACCGTACACACAGCTTCAATGGAGGGACTGAGAGCTCTCGGACTAAATCTAAAATATCTTAAACTGTGTTCAGAAAATGAACGGAAGTCTTACTGGTTTGGAACGACATGAGGGTGAGTTATTAATGACATAATTTCAATTTTTGGGTGAACTATTTAAGAACCCCCTCCTCACAGTCAAGCACAGAGGGGGAAATAGAAAAACTAGTTATTTTAGCTCTTTAATCTCTGAAGCTTGCATTAAAAAAAAAAAACAACACATTTCACATTAAAGAACCGTATCCAAACTTGATTCGTTTTGCCAAAAGCATGTGATCTCTGACGTCTGAAACTTTGTTCACCTGAAAAACACGTGACTGTTTCAGAGTCTGTTAAATGGAGCGAGCCTCAGTGCTGTTTCTTTTGCATTTGGCTATATTACATTATAATGCTTTAGCATTGTTCTTTTTTAATATTGTTATTTATACGTTAAGCTCAAATGAAACATACTTGACTTATACTTACAAAAAGTCTAAATATATTTGAGCTATACTCCTAGAATCTGTGTTTTCATTGTTTTATGGTAGAGGGTGCTAGTATGCATCTTCTGTACAAAATTTTCAAAAATACACAAGTGAAGAAGAAAAAGAAACACCACCCAGCAGGCACAGTACATCAATGTGACGTCAGGAAGACGTTGGACTCCAACTAATCCAACGGCAGTCAGACGTCATATTTTGGTTGAAAATTAAAGTCGGGTTGACGTCTAAACCCAACTTTGTTTGACGTCAAACTCCGATATCAGACAGACGTTGAATTTTGGTTGGAATAAGCACCACACTGCAACAATGGGTGAAATGCATGGCAGCACATTAAATATCTGAAGATCTCAGCAGAGGAGGATTAAACAACTCCACAAACAGCATTACCAGCTTCACGTATTACTAACCAGACTGACTTTATTTCTGTCAGACGTCTACAAAAGCTCTTATTGAAAATTAACAGGGGTTTAACTCAAATGTGTTTAATTTTCATCACACTATAACAGTGATTAGTGTTTCCATTAGTTGAGCTCTTAACACTTATTATATGTTTTGGCTATTGTGGCTACTGTGACAGTTTGTTTGTCAAGCACAATTGCAGCATCAAAGAAAGCTAAAGTAACATGGGATCAAGTGACGGCTGTTACCTGTTAATGGTTTTATGATCATCATGATATAACCTGATTTGCTGATGTTTTTTAATCCAACAATTATGTTGTTCCATTAGTACATTCATATTACAAACCCTGTGTTTCTACCACATGAGATCCAGCGGTATTATAACAATCAGTTAAAAACTTTTAACAAACATTAGCTTAAAAAATTTAACCTATGCTGACACACACAGACATTAACAATCAGCGCATGAATCTCAACAATGGTGACATGCTTCATGCAGCAATGCATGCTGGGAGCAATGCGTTTTATACTATGGTGGCTCCCAGCATGCATTGCTGCATGAAGCATGTCGCCATTGTTGAGATTCATATACTGATTATTTATGTCTATGTGTCTCGAAAGCTTTTTCTCCCAAAATGTATTTAAAATAAAAATTCTGAATGTCTGATCTGAGGGAAGAAAATATTGTCTCTTGAATATTGTTCATTAATAATAAATAACCACTTCGGGTCAATGATGATAAAAATAATTTTCCTCAATAATTTTTCTTCATGATGATGAAAATTATATCAACTTAACTTTGTTTAAGGCTCCTTTTATAATAAATTATGTGTTTTGGAAAACACTATTACAGGAACCACAAACTTACTAAGTCAAGAGTCAAACTACCCAACTAAAGCAAACACTGATCACAATAATAGTGACCAAACATTTTCAAATAAAACATCAACATATAAACCTCTGTTAATTCTCAAAAAGAACTTCTGTAGACGTCTGACAAAAATAAAGTCAGACTGGTTAGTAATAAGTGAAGCTGGTAACACATGTACTGCCATGCATTTCACCGCTTCTTTATGTTTTTTTTTTTTTTGTTTTGTTTTGTTTTTTTTTTTGGGGGGGGGTGGGGGGGGTTATTACAGCCAAAATTCAGCATCTGCCCAACATTGGAGCTTGACGTCAAACAGTCGTTGGATTTAGATGTTAACCCGATTTTCATTTTCAACCAAAATCCAACGTCTAACCACTATTATTATATTGAGATATCAATCACTGGTCGATGACCATAATGTTTGTATAAACTGTAGGTAACTGGTAAAATGTACAGCTATGTCATAAAAAACATAATAATACCTACACTTAAATATTTTCTTCTCAGCCATGTCATCAATTGCTCTTGAGCAAAATCTCCTCATCCATTGTCTGATTGGAATTTTGCAAGGATTTCTGTGTAGTTAAAGTGTGCGTAGCCTGCATCTATCAAGTTTTTTTTTTTTTTTGTAACTTACCCACATTAAAGTGTTTTAAAAAAGAATGCATGAAGCTAGAATGAAATGTTTTTGTTTAAAGCAGATTCACTGTTCTTTCTTTGTATGTTTTGCATGCTCAGATATTAACAAAATTTATACAAATTCAAACCTAAATAGGGACATAGTAGTCTTAAAATATGATATAAATTTCACTTAAGGAAAACTTATTAGTATACTTGCAGTATAAGTGTACAAAGTATTTAATTTGTAAACTATCAGCAAATCAAGTTCACTTTTATTATAATTGCAGTACAAACTACAAACATAGAGGTAAACTAGTTGTGTACTCAAAGTTTGCTACTGTTATACTTAAAGTATATTTAAAAGTATATTTTATATACTAGAAAATGGGCCGATTTAGTCCCAAGGAGTATTGAAAGAGTACACTTACAAGTATACTACTAGAACACTAGAACACTTTGTATACTTGCTACCTAAAGTATACTTGAACTTTACTTAAGTAAACTTAATAAAATAAACTTGAATTATACTACTTTTTGCTAAGGGATGTGTAACTGCAACACTCACTCATTTCAAATGTAGTGGAGTAAAGAAGACAGATTCGAAAATGAAGTGAAGTAGAGAATAAAAGTTGCTAATATCTTTGATTATTAGTAAAATCTACATCTGGATTGTGTTTTCCGTCGGCCCGGTCCAGAATGATCTGATGTGAGTCTGGATGTAGAGGATGCCACAGATCTCATTGACTCATGTATCTTCTCCTTACTAAAAAAACGGGCTTAGTTCGATGGATTTCAATCTGCGGTTGCAGCTGCTATTGACAAAAAATAAATAAATAAATAAATGAAGCTAGTGCTGCAAATCAGAATTATTTAGAGATGCACTGAAATAAATTAAATGTTTATACTTACGGAGTCCATTGGTTCATCACTGAAGTCAATGGTCACCTTGATGATACTGAAAAAAGTAATTTTAATTTTGATTTTAATCTCTAGCTAATATAACTTGTGTACATAGATTTGGTCATGCATTTAAACATTTATTAATTTAGCAGATGATTGTTAATCAAACTCATTCACAAATTATTTATTTTGTGGTATTTTTTTTCTTCAGAGATGCACTTAAATAAATTAAATGTTTATACTAACGGAAGGTCAGAGTCCATTGGTCTATCACTGAAGTTAATAGGTCTCTCGGTGGATCTCTGTTTGGTCATCTTGCTGCGACTGAAAAAAAAAATCCGATTTTAAGCACCAGCTAATATAACTTTTGTGCATAGATTTGGTCTTGCATTTAAATATTTATTCATTTACCAGATGATTGTCATTCAAACTCATTCACAAATTATTTATTTATTTTTTCTTCAGAGATGCACTTAAATAAATTAAATGTTTTATACTAACAGAAGGTCAGAGTCCATTGGTCCATCACTGAAGTTAATGGGGCTCTCGGCGGATCTCTGTTTGACCATCTCATTGATACTGAAAACAAAATCAGATTTGCAGCACTAGCTAATATAACTTTTTGTGCATAGATTTGGTCATGCATTTAAATATTTATTAATTTAGCAGATGATTGTCATTCAAACTCATTCACAAATTATTTATTTTGTGGTATTTTTTTTTTCTCCAGAGATGCACTTAAATAAATTAAATGTTTATACTAACAGAATGTCAGAGTCCATTGGTTCATCATCACTGAAGTTAATGGGTGTCTCGATGGATCTCTGTTTGACCTCATTGATACTGAAAAAAAAAAAACAGATTTGAAGCACTAGCTAATATAACTTGTGTGCTTAGATTTGGTCATGCATTTAAGTTGTGGCCTAATGGTTAGAGGGTCGGACTTCCAATTGAAAGGTTGTGAGTTCGAGTCCCGGGCCGGCAGGAATTGTGGGTGGGGGGAGTGCATGTACAGTTCTCTTTCCACCTTCAATACCATGACTTAGGTGCCCTTGAGCAAGGCATCGAACCCCCAACTGCTCCCCGGGCGCCGCAGCATAAATGATGAACACTGCTCCAGGTGTGTGTGTGTGTTCACTGCTCTGTGTGTGTGCATTTCGGATGGGTTAAATGCAGAGCACAAATTCTGAGTATGGGTCACCAATACTTGGCTGAATGTCACGTCACTTTCACTTTCACTTAAATATTTATTCATTTAGCAGATGACTGTCATTCAAACTCATTTAAAGAAAACAACAAGTAATTCAGCATGGAGGCAGTAACATGATAATTGCTGTGATAAAAAGTTACAAAACTGTTCAAAGTACAGGCTAGAAAAGAGATGAAACTATAAGCTATGTTAAGATTTAATGTGCATACATTACAAGAAAAAAAGAGCGTGTGTGCATCAGGATTCAGTCAAGTGCTCACAGAAAGCTCTTTACATGCTTCATGAAAATTGAAAGAGACTCAGATATTTGGGAAGATCATTAATGAGGATCAGAAGAGAGAAGGTTCAGGAAAGGGGTTTTGTGAATCTCTGTGATGGTATCATGAGACACCTCTCAAGCTGAAATGACCAGTGTCTTACCCGAGGGACAGATACTTCATGGGTTGCTTGCAGGTTGATTCAGGAGATGGAGAACTCATTTTATATTCCTGATCTTCACTCTTTTCACTGCAGGGAATAATTCTGGAGTCACTGTTCTCCAGCTGTCACGTGAAGATAGAGTTAGCTGTTTTCTTTATTTTCCAGAAGTACAATGATACACATATTTTACTCAAACACAGAGAAACTTTGAGTCACAGAAACTGAATCATCTGCACAGTCTAAAATGGACAACAACAACAATAATGTAGAAGATGAAGAGGTGTATTGTACTGGATCTTCTGCTTCATTTCCACTAATTTTGTGTATTTATCTCAATACTGAATTATTCATGTATCCAGCTTGCTGACCACTTATATCTTAACCCTGTTCAGCACTGTTTAAAGGAAATGTATTTAAAATATGTATTTGATTACTTATATTTAAGGACTATTTAGAACTTTTTTAAGATATTTGCGCTAAAGTTCACTGCAGATCCGTTAATAATTCACCTTAACATCTTGAGTTATAGGCTACTCTGGTACATTTATGTACTTCTTTCTTACTGATTATTGAGTTTTTAATGTCTGTTTCAGTTTATGAATGTGGCAGGCTTCTGGAAATATGGAAACATAATGCATTAGGTCCAATACAGTGTAATTTCACCAGTTTTTTAATAGTTTAATATTAAAGTGGTTATTTTTGATGTCATCCAGTATTTATTTTGTACAGTGATCGTATACCACACACTGTAATGTAACGCGGAAGTGTTTCTCAATCCGCTCATCGAGATCACAACTCATTCATGTCTGTATAACAAATCAACAAGCAGATGGTTATTATTTTTATATAATGTGATCAATGTGCAATAACGCCTCTGTTCGTTTTGTTAGTTAAATATCTTTAAAATCTAATAATTTACGATCAAACTTGTATTTTGTTGAAGCTGATCAAGAAATATTCGTGTATAAAACAATTAGTCTATACAAGGACTTATTTTGTTAAATGATATTGTAGGAATGTAACAAAGGTCTGGATATCAAGATCAAATCTCAACAGAAGTCAATAGTAGTCATCTCCTTTACTTAAGCACTGCTATCGTCAAAGTTTCGCCATTTTGGTTATTGGTAAAACAAATATATATACATAATAATTCCATAAAGTAGATGAAAGATCAAAAAACATCTCATTATAAATGACAAGCAATGAAGAATAAATTCTCAACTTACCTTAAAATATGAGAAATGTTTCTTATTTACTCAGTGTTTACATGTTCAGCGCCACGAAATGGCGTTTTTTTCTTCCTTTACTTTCGCTTTTACTCGAGTCCGGTGTTGTTTTCCTTTAGAGCAAAAGTGGGCGTTTATCACCTTGTGGGTGTTTTCAAACTGCTGGGTGTTTCTAAATCATGCAATCAAAATTATCCCCCTTACCCAACCCCACCCCTAACCCTAACGTCACTATGATGTCAGCCAATCAGGTGTCATGGTGTAAAAACACCCTGATCTGGTAACTCCCATTACTTTCCTGCAGAGACCTATACTTGCCTTTATCTGCACTCACGAGAAAAACAAACTTACTCCCTCTAGTGGCGCAGAGCGACATCACATCATGACCACACGGAAGTCCTCACTAATATAGTCAAACAAACGTGTGTGTCTTACTCTGGAGTCATGCTAACATTATATGTATTGGTATCTATTTCATATTAGTGTTCACGTGTATTTTTATATGTATTTTTGAACATCCAGTAGTATGCATGTATATGTGAGTATTAATATGCACGTGTTTTATGTATGTATTCATAAGTGAAGTTTGATTTAAATCCTACGCTGCACCTCATAAGCACGTCCTAAATGATGTACAACAGAGCAGGGCCGTGCACAGACCTTTTGAGGGGCATGTGCTGAAACTGAAAAAGGGCAGTTTCACTGACACTGAAGAGTACTGAACTGGAGTAATGATGCTGAAAATTCAGCTTTGATCACAAAAATAAATTACATTTTAAAATATTCAAATAGAAAACAGTTATTTAAAATTGTAAAAATATTACACAATATTACTGATTTTGCTGTATTTTGGATCAAATAAATGAAGCCTTGGAAAGAATCTTGAATTACATTCTGCATGATAAAATATAAAGATTTCAGTGATCTTCTGTAATTTTATTTTTTATTTTTGTTACTACTAAATTACTGTAGTAAAACAATGTTTTACAACATTTTATACATGTGAGGACGAGCGGAGAGTATACCATAACATGATTAGCCTAAATGTTAATAAATTAAGTGTATCAGCAATCATAAATCAAAAAAGAAATTTATTATCAGGTGACGAGGATCACTCGTCGCTTTGTGTAAGTTCCAGTATGAAACAGCGCGGGGGCGCACCTGTTATGATTTTCCGATGGTAAAAACAAATTATATGTTGTTGTATTACTTATCAATTTATCGTTTTTGACCAGCGAATGTGTGCAAATGTTGTTTTTTTTTCTGTCCGTCATTAAAACGGCGACGGCCCCTGCCGCTGCCGGGATCACATTACATTTTCTTCTAGGTTACAAATTAGTTTTTGTAGCTATATAGACGGAGCGCTCAGTTTTTCCTGTGGTAAAATGCATTTGGCCAAAATAGCATTTTATTAAAGATGAAATGCAACTGTATGCACAGGCCATTTAAGTGTTGGCTATGACTAGATGGCAAATGCTAGCCCTCTCTCTCAGGCCATGTCCCACATGTCTGAGTCAGTGAGTCAGTCAGACATCAAATAAATAAAATATGAGCCTTTATAGACATAGTGTTCAGTAGTACTTATTCAAACAACAAGATATGTATTTACCCTTCGCAAACTTTGTTCAGCTCAGCTGGTGTCTACTGTGCGGCTGCTGTGGAACTTCAGTTGATTCAATGAATATAGAGGGGGCGGAGTTATCAGCTTACTGACAGCTTGAGGATCGAATAAGATTTACACAAGCTCGTTTTAAGAACTTTCATTTGCTAAATATTTGTAAAACAGACAGACAGACGTAAAGGGTGACCAATAGCATTGATAAAAAAAAAAAAAAAAAAAACACCACCAAAAAAGGGCACTTCGGAGTGTAAGGGCAAAAAGGGCATGTGCTCTGCACAGGTTGAGCCCTACCTGTGCACGTGCCTGCAACAGAGACAGACTCCAGCCATGTCCCACAGAGAGAAGAGAAGACTGTCCTGGACACACAGACTCACAGAGACCCCCGTCCATCCATTCAGGACACGAGAGTGCAACCGATGAAGAATGAAAACAGACTGAGAGATGAGAGGAGGAATCAGAAAGACACATGAAATGGAGGAGAGCAGACAGTGTGTGTGTGTGTGTGTGACGTCTGTCCGAACACATGCTGTAAACACACACTGCATCATTCATCTCAGAGTTTAGTGTCTGAATCTATCAGTCCTGAATCTGAACTTTACAGATGGGACACACCGTGAATGGGATTCATGCACAGATTTATTATTTCAAACCAGTAACGCTGTTTGTGCAGCGTTTAAAACATTAAAGAGACTTTTTTTTTTTTACCTGATCTAATCATCAACAGTTTTATAATAACAATAGCATTAGACATAATGAGAAAACATCCTGTAAAAAAAAAAAAAAAAAAAAAACCTTAGTGCTCCAGGGCCCGTATTCATAAAGAATCTTAATGCAAGTAGCTCCTAGTGACAAAATTCTAAGAAAATTCTTAGAAATGTGGGCGTTTACTCTTAAAATTAAAGAAAAAATCCTAGTAAAGAAAAAAGTAATTCAGAAAGCATCTTAACCCTTAAAAGAGGTCTTAAGGTCAAAATTGTTAGGAGCACAGACGAGGACTTTTAAGAGGCTTAAGAGTTTCTTTAGCAGAGGAGAAAATGGCAGAAAGACGAAGAGGCAGAAGAAATGTGTTGCAGACAATGGATGACAGTGAGTTAATAAGATGCTATAGATTAGATAGTGTCTATCACATTTTCTAACTGTTTTTAAATTCATTTTAAGTAAATGTTTTAATCATTTTAAAAGTTTTAAAATTGTTTGTTTTATTTTTGTTACTATTTTTCTTCATGATTATTTTACTTTCTTTTATGTAAAGCACTTTGCATTACCATTGTGTACAAAATGTGCTATATAAATAAACTTGCCTTGCCTTGCCTAGATCGTGCAGCGATCATGTTTGTGACTTATCTTATTAGAAATGTGCTAACATCTCCGACACAGCGGAGAAATGCCATAGCGCCAGAAATTAAAGTAATCACTACATTACGATATTTGGCAACTGGGAAAATGCAACAATTCAATAGTGATGATTTGGGTCTGTCACAACCTTCTGTAAGCAGTGATCACACAAACAATTACAGCACTTTCAGAACATCTTATTGTGTCACAGTTCATTTAGTTTCCACTGGACATTCCCTCAAAAAACTGCATTTATGAATATAGCAGGCTTATAGGTGCAAACAAGCAGGGGGAATGAACCGTTAATAGTTTGTGCTATACGCTCCCGTGTCTGCTTCTTGTCCCTTGCTGTGACACCCGGCCCGAATTTTCCTTTAAGAATGGCCTTGTGTTCATCCACTAACTGGGCTAACAGTAAACACTGTTCCTCTGTCTAGTTTGGCTTTCTCGCCCTTCTTGGCTTTGATCCCATGTTTGATACAGTACTTTAAAATCAACATTCAAACCGCCACTTAAATAGGACAGCAATCACTGTAATTGGAAAGAGTGGAACAATTTGTATCATTCTAAGAAAATCAAATACCTTATAGGAAATTAAAAGCAATGTAAATAAAAAAATGATTTATATACACACATATAATGTGTGTGTGTGTGTGTGTGTGAAAGAGAACGGTCAAATAGGAAAAAGTACATATGTAAATTCAAAGTGAGAAGTAGAATAGACCCTATACTTAAAATCACTCTTTTTTTTTCCCTTCTTGGACAACCAGCCAATCACAGTCTTCAAAAGATTGTGTCATACATAGCAACCGGTTCAACCCCGCCTCCTCACTAAGATAAAAGTTTTTGTCTTTTCCTTACTCAGAGTTACTCTCAGATCGATCCCGAATCGCTCTTAAGCTAAGACTCCTACGTAAAAGTTTTTAAGCTAAATTAAGAGTTTTCCGAGAGGATTCTTAGAATCTTTATGAATACGGGCCCAGGACATTATCTCATTAAAGGTTGTAAGTCTCCACCGAATCACACACAGTAACAGATGATACCTATGTTTTACACCAGATATTGATCTACTGTGTCTGTCAATCAGAATCATGAATCAAGGCATTAAAATCAAGAGTTGATGTCACAACACGTTCCAGAATGATCATGTTTTAGATGGTGAGTTCTAGCTTGTGCTACTCTAGACAGTGAATGAAACTTTGCAGCATTGTGTTTATTCTTCATTTGTGGACTTTCAGAAAAAAAAAATACAAAAGCTGTCACTGGGGCAGTACCCTATTAAAAAGTGCATACAGTATTACTACCTGAAAGGTGCATACTGGTGCTAAAAGTGAATGTAAGCTGCTTTTGATAAAAGCATTAATGAAATAAAAAAACTCAAAAATTGAAAATGTAAATGAACATATTGTGTATCTTCAGTCCAGGACACAATCAGGATGGACAGCAGTTACACTACAAATGCATCGTGGTTACATGTTTTTTATAAATGCCTTGAATGTAGTTTCAACCCAATCTCATAATGATTTAGATTGTTTCCACCTGTATTTAACACATTTGTGGAAATAACTAATATTTGATTGTGTGACTTAAGCAAAATCATGTGTCAGTTGTTTCTAACTGGAGGCTGTTTAAACTGACACAGAGTCAGTGAGGATTCATAAACCCTAAATCCAGCATAGAGGGGTTCAGTGAATGTGGTGTTGAATGTGTGTAAGTGTGTGAGTGTGTGTGTTTCAGAGACGCTGTAGAATGACAGAGTACCGGATGAAACATCCACATACACTCCTACTCTCTTAGAGTATGAAGGGACTGATATATTACTGCTCTTATTATTGCGCCAGATAGTAAATTCATTAGCAGAGCAGTACAGATTCCAGGATTTATCACTGTTTCCAAACCAACGATTACAACTGCCTCCTCTATTTATGATTTCTTTATAGGTCACTGCTATATCAACCCCTCCCTTGTCCCATTTAGCCTCCCAGTAACAGCGTCCAGTCAGACGCTCTTTACAGAGGACCTGCTCATGGTGCTTAAATCTGTCTGGATGATCAGGATACGATTGTGGCTCTTTCACACGTGTAATCTTTCTGTTGTCCTCAGACAGGATGAGATGATAGTTTGCTGTGTTTGGATCCAGTGTGAGATCACACGCATCTGAACACAAGAAGAGATTAGAAATACATGAAGACAGTTTTAGAGCCGTATGAATAAAAGAGAGAAAATACCTACATTTTTTCAGTCCAGGTGTGATTCTGAAAGGTTCTCCATGATCCAAACTAGAAAGACAAATAAAACAAGCATATAAACAAATGATAAATGTCTGATTGCTATAAGTGAGCAAGAAACAACTAAAATATCAGTGAGCAAAATAACAGAAAACAAAGCTAATCTAACTAATCAATCACACATTTCTTATGAAATTAATTGTGATAAATTGCACATTAATATATTTATGTAACCATAATTTCACATTGAACATCCAAATTAATGAGGAAACAACTTAAAGATGGTATATTTTAAATAAGGTTCAATGGCATATTTTTACTTAGTAGCCTACTGTTAATGAAGGCCAGTAGCATTAATAATATTACTTATATCTCTTCTAAATAAATTTTCCCTCAATTTTAGCCAGTAATTATAGCCTTTCAACATTACAGGATAATTGAAAGCCATTATTTTTAACACTCAATAGGCACGCAATTTCACGCAAACATAATCTGTTCTGTTTTAAGTGAATGCTTGAGGAACTGTTGGGGGAAATATCTGACATGTAACATTATATTAGATCCATTCATTAGCCTACAGTATAGGACATCTGTATCATTATGATAATGTTAATCTAACAATAAAAGAAAAGAGGTTATCACTCGCTGCACTTCACCGCTTTTGTAGTTTTAATAATCAATTTATTTGTAATGCACACACTTAAGGTATTTTTTTACATTTGATTATTTGTTTTTCGTACATGAATGGTTTAGTTTAGATGATAATGGTATTGCATTATTTGTTTCTTTCTAGGCTATTTGTTCTGGGGTTTGTTTTTGCATCTGTTCTTATTTATAATAACAAATGTAAAACATAGCTGTATTGTGATTATTAAACAACACATGTGCAATGCTTCAGATGATATGGCAAGTGTAAACACGAATCATACATGGGTCACAATTGAAAGAATGTGTAAATGGACAGCCAAAAAATTCAAACGTAGGCAACAAATCAGAATTGGCATCAAGACCTGAAGTGTAAATGAGGGCTTAGTATTCAGGAGTGACATGCTGTAAAAAACTTTTATTTAATTCCTGAGGAAAAACAACAACAAGTTACACTGATCCTTCTGTTCAAAAATAAGCACAGCTGGCTTTTAAATTAGAGCATCAATCAGTTTAACTGCTCAAAACAAAAACAAAAAACTTATGAATAACTATTACTTAACACAAAATCATCTAGATAATGATGCACAATATAGAAGAGTCATTTGTGTAAATTTAATTATTTTGGATGACAACACAGCCAATAATGAACAGTCAACATCTGTTGAAATTAACCAGTTTAAATCAACCAATATTAAGCAGTATTTCCAATCTAGTGTAAAACTAATACCATACTGCCCCACATACTTGAGTTTCTCCAGTTTATAGTTTGGATCCTCCAGATGGTGTTTAAGCAGCTGGACTCCTGAATCTCCTGGGTGATTGTAGCTCAGATCCAGCTCTCTCAGGTGTGAGGGGTTTGAACTCAGAGCTAAAGACAAATAACCACAACCTTCCTCTGTCACCATACAGCCAGACAACCTACAGACACAGAGTCAGATTATCTACAGACACACATCAACATTATGCCTGACTGACTGACTGCACATCATCCCTTATATGTTCTTAATACCGCAGTATCTGCAGTTGACAGTTTGGACTCTTCAGTCCATAAGAGAGCAGCTTCACTCCTGAATCCTGCAGGTCATTGTTACTCAGATCCAGTTCTCTCAGTACAGAGTTTGAGGATTGTAGAGCTGATGACACAATTTCACAGGACTGAGCACTGAGATTACAGCCAGCAAGACTGAAAGAAAGCAAATTACAAAAAAACAAGATAATTAAAATTAAATGAACTGCATTCTACAATTTCAATAATATAATTTTGATTTTGTAAAAGAGTTCAAGACATAATAAACATTATTTTCTCCTTTGAATAAATTCTGAGCTTAGTTTTTGACAGCAGATGGCACTGGCTGCTTTAGAAAAAGCTATAATCTGCTTGCTTCCAGTTCTTTATACATGCACCTCTTGAAAAAGAAAAAAACAGTAACTTTCATTTGTAAATCATTCACAAACCTCATGTAACACTTAACGGATTATTAGTTAATATATATTCACATATCTAGATATGTAAAATAATGTGTTTGTTAATGTTTACTTATACATTTTCTAAACAGTACTAATAATTCACATTACATGTTAATTTAAATGCTTACAAATGTAATTAAACTTCTAATTCTTACTATCATGCTGCATTTCTTGAAAATCTTCAAATGATTTTAACAGATGTTATAAATGACTAAAAGCTTTTGCTAATGCACAACACTTCTGCAGCAGTTGAAGTGTGATACAGGTAAGGTTAGGGACATGTTTGGTGGTATGGGTAGGTTTTAGGTTGGGTAAGGTGTCAACAGTGTACATGGTTCAATTTGATTACTAAAAGGGAACACGGTTCAATCCATTTATATTGCATTGCACCAGATAATCTATGACACAAGGAATATTCTGTTTAATGATACACAATATTATACTAATGTAGGTGTTGAGGAGATAAAAACATGTTTTGCACCCGAATTACAATGTGTGTTACGTCTTTACCAAGCATTTAGCTAAACCTAACTAATCACCCATTACACAAACATTGTTACAATAGCCAACATTCTAGTGCCAATAAAGAAAAAAAAATGAATAGTAAATGTTAATAAACATTTGCAGATGATGAATAGTCTCAACTTTAGATTGGGTACTGCAAAAACATTGACAAATGATTAGTAAATATTAGTGAAAATAGAGTGAAGACTACAGACTATGATTATGAGTTTATGAATACATTAACCCTAAATCAGGCAATCTGACCTACGAGTGACATAATTTTTATTGTCTCTTTTTTGGGCATAAGAACAATTATTTTTATTAAATCCTTTTATCATTTATCAATGCCTGTTCTGTCTCAAGTATGCTGGTCACGTGATTTGCCTCAAGTATTCAGTGATCAATTAGTCAGCCTGATCTAAATCCAACATGGCTGCCAGTGGAGGAGAACATTCAGATTTTGATGTTGGTAATTATATATTAAACTTACTTTTCTTTAATATATATATATATATATATATATATATATATATATATATATTACTGCTAACATTAATTCTGAACATTGTCTTAGGGTGCTGAAGGAAAAAAAAATGTCATATGTTGTTTATTTTGTTATTTAGCACGTTTTGAAATTTATGTGACTCCTGAGTCACGTTGCCTGTTTAGGGTATAAAAAAGAGAATATTGAGTATATTGAGAATATCCATAACATTACACTAAATTTAAATGGTTGTAATTTAAGAATGTTTTGGAATATAGACATACATTTGGTCTTGTTTTTAAAAAAAAAGAAAAAAAGAAAAAAGTAATTTCAAAAAATGATTACATTTACTGTAAATCAAATGTACTCTAAATGTTTTATATAAAATGTATATTTTACAAAATAATTTTTACTCTAAAATTACTATCAAATCAAAGTCATATGTTTAACCAATTTGTGTTCTAAATTTAATTTGATATCACAAAATGTAACTTCCCATGAGATTTTTGGTGTTGTACCAAAAATAGCCACTGGGTGTTTTTTATGCATTCTCCTGTATCAAATTTATACATTTCAGTCTCAATATCAAAAAACAGTTGGCAGATTGGACCTTGAGACTCAGAACTTTCCGATGATATGTGTTTTGTCAAGATTAGATTTTATATATATATATATATATATATATATATATATATATATATATATATATATATATATATAAAGTAGTTCAAATAAATTGTTTAATACAAAACCTGACACCACCCACTAGGTGAGGAGCTTCCTAAAATAAATTAACCCCATAACTGTCACTGTCCCACCTGCTTGTTGTTGTCTTTTTTTTAGTAATCATCATAAATCATATCATTTAAAAGCTTAGAAACATCCTGTGGAAACCATTTTGAAATCGGACATTGCTTTTCCATGGAAATGGTACTTTAAAATCTAATGGCAGTCACCTCCCCCTTAGTGGGCAGGGTCAAATAAATAAAATCTCACAGGAACCTCAATTTTTTTTCATATCAACTTCAAATTTGTAACATAACTTATTTAGACACAAGGCTTTAATTTTATACCAATTTTAGAGTAAAACCTGTTATGTAAAATATTTACAATAAAAAATAAAAAATATAGTGCATATTATTTACAGTACATTTAAACTTCTATAACTTTTTGATATTTCAATGTTTTAAAACAATCCTACTTATGAGACAAAATCTGCTAAATTTCCTGTTTAAAAAGAGACCAACCAAAAGTTTATATTCCAAAGTGTTCATAAATTACAGCAATTTAATTTTGGATAGTGCAGTTTAATGCCCATTTTAAAAATGGGGGGTAACAGAGTACCATTTTTATGTTAAAGCAAGGTCCGATTACAAAACGGTTTTCACAGGCTGAATCTTGAGTTTGTTAGCTTTTGAATGATATATAATATTGTCAACATTACCTCAATTAAAGTATAGGATATAATTGTTTTAAGCATGCAGTGGCAAATAGGCCAATAACAGTTAACAGATGAATGACTTGGTCCTTTTTTATACCCTAATCAGGCAACGTGAACTGGGAGTCACAACTCATAAAATCCAAAATATATCAAATATTTCAAAAATTATTTTGGATATGTTTTACTTAAGCTCAGATGATATAAAAATGACATATAAATATTTTTTGCTTATCATTTTCCACTCTTGCCTGTTTAATGGTTAACAAGAATAGTTTGTGAAATGCTTAAAATTATAATCAAGCTATATTTTCACAACATTTGAAATCTAAAAATGAGCATTAGCTAATATGTGAACTGTAGTTTAATGACATGTATAAGCATTCAACAGTACATTATAAGCTTGTACATATTGTGTAATTTCTATTAAAATCATTTGTAGATTTTAAAACGCATTGAAAGTTTAATGACATTTGTTACCAGCATTATTAATGTTTGTTAATGATTTATTTGAATAAAAAAACATGATCATTTGAATTGAAAGTTCAATGACATTTGTAATCATTTCAATATACATTAATTAATGATCTGTTTATCATTTTGTAATGTTTAATACGTTCCTTATAAATGTTGTTCAGTTGTTTTGACACAATCTTTTTTGTTTAAAGCACTATATAAATAAAGGTGTCTTGACTTGGTTAGTTAACATTAGTAAGTAAATTATCTCATATGTCTAGATATGTGAATATATATTAAGTAATGATTAATTAAACATTATATAATGTTTGTTAATAAAAGTTATTATAAAGTGTTACCAAACAATCATTAAGAAAGTTCAAAATGGTTGAAGGGAATTACAAGAGTGTTCACAGTAGGCTGTTTACATGAATATTGCATCATAAAAGCATAAAAGCCAAGGTGCAAGTATATTTAACCACATACATTACATAACGCACAAGCACTCTCAGTGTTGCCAATTTCTTTCAATGTAAAGTATCTAAAGCCAGTTTGAAAAGTTTCATTTGTGTGGTACTGCCTTTTACGTTTGTTTGCCTCTCTGTGCTCATACTGTATTTTAATGCAGACAACTTCTCAATAAAACTTTTCATTTATATATTTTCCTGTTTCTATTGTCAGACCATGGGATGAATATGAAATATTGACTGAAATGGCAGGCCTTTAAGACTGCCCAGCTCTCCCTTTTAAGATGTTAATCTGCACAAAATTAATAATTTATAATTGAGTCATGGTTTGATAAAATCAAATACACATAAGACATAAAAAGGAAATATCTCCCACATGAAAAAAAATACTAATTTATAGTTAATGCTATAGTGTTTCTGAACCATAAAGTGTATTATTACTGTATATTTTAGTATTTACTAAATTTTAATGAATTGTACTGAATGCTGTAGTATTAACTATAGAGAACTGATGAACTACAATAAATACTGTAGTAAACTTTATTTTTTACTTCAGTAAACTGTAGTGTTTTTAGTATATTATACCATATAGTTCTAGAAAACATAGTACAGTATTCGGTGAAGTAATTTGTTTATATATCTATAGAGTCTTGGGCCAGCAATACCATGACTGAGGTGCCCTTGAGCAAGGCACCGAACCCCCAAATGTTCCCTGGACACTGCAGCATAAATGGCTGTCCACTGCTCCAGGTGTGTGTTCACTGTGTGTGTGTGTTCACTGCTGTTTGTGTGCACTCTGGATGGGTTAAATGCAGAGCATGAATTCTGAGTATGGGTCACCATACTTGGCTGTATGTCACATCATTCACTTAGTTGTTATATTACCGCAGCAACTATATAACTATAGTATTAACTATAAATTACTATATTATTTTTTTCCATGTGGGCTGTTCTATGATTTCAGCTATGCCTAAAGTTAGACAAAAAACATTTCACCTTTACATCCTGCCCTAAATACTGTATAAGCCAGGCTGGGATCAGCCAGCGGTGGTGCATGCACAATTCATTTGCAGTCTGGACACAGAGGGGTGAACATTTGCTCTGACTACAGCTGGGAGACGTAAGAGTCACCAAAAGTCTCCAATAACACCAGAAAATACTGCTAGATTTGTTGCTAGTCGCTTTTTAAAAAATGTGTCACTAAAAGGGTCTGGAAACTCACTAAAAATAGTGATAGTGTTACAAAGTTGGCAACCACATTGTTCTTCTTCTTTAGCATTCAAGTGTGCGGTTAAAAACTAGTCTATAGAGTGCGATCTACTTAACTCAGAATTGATTCCCGAGAGGACCGCAATTCATTTGGAAAATCAAATTGATTTATCATTGCACCCAGCTCAGATGCTCTCTGAGCTGTTCTCTGTGTGTGTCATTCAGGATGAATCAGCAGAACAACCTAAACTGTAATTCAATTCACTCACAGTGCTTTTCTGCAGTTGATCACAGCTGGTATCAGTCTTCTTCTCCCCTCATCTGATGTGTTGTATTTCATGAGGTCCAGCTCATCCAGTGGCTCCTCTGACATCTGAAGCATGTAGGAGATTGTTGTGCAGTGAGCAGGAGAGAGTTTCTTCTCTGATCGTTTGTCTGAATTCACAAACTCCTGAATCTCTCTGGATAGAGTTTGAACTTTCACTTCAAGCAAACAGAGGAACAGATTGATGGATCTTTCAGTGGAGAGTCCATGTCCATCTTTGATCTTCTCTGTGATGTACTGTGTGGTTCTCCTGATGCTCTCTGAGCTGTTCTCTGTGTGTGTCAGTAGATCCTGTAAGAGTCTCTGATTGGACTCCAGTGAGACACCCAGCAGGAACCGCAGGAACAGATCCAGACCTCCATTCTTACTCTCAAGGGCTTTGTCTACTGCATCTCTATGCAGATTATGTATCACATCGCAAAAATGCAATGTATCAATATGTTTAATTACATAATGGTAAAAAGCATAGAAAGCAGCGAGAAACTCCTGAACACTCAGATGGATGAAGCTGTAGACTTTCCTCTGATGAATCACAGATTCCTGCTTAAAGATCTCAGTGCAAATCCCAGAATACACTGAGGCGTCTGATACATCTATGCCGCTCTCAATCAGGTCCTCCTCATAGAACATCACATTGCCCTTCATCAGCTGTTTGAAAGCCACTTCAGCAAGTTTCACAATCACTTCTCTGTTGGACGGCAGGAGTTTCTCTGGATCTCTCTCTTCATACTTCTGCTTCCTCATGTTGATCTGAATCAGCAGGAAGTGGATGTACATTTCAGTCAGAGTTTGAGGGATTTCTGCTCTCAGATCTTCTTCCAGGAGCTTCTGAAGCACAGTGGATGAGATCCAGCAGAAGACGGGGATGTGGCACATGATGTGGAGGCTTCTTGCTCTTCTGATGTGTGAGATGATTCTGCTGGCTTGATGCTCATCACTGATTCTCTTCCTGAAATATTCCTCCTTCTGAGGCTCAGTGAATCCCTGAATTTCTGTCAGACGGTGGATGTATTTGGAGGGGATCTGATTGGCTGCTGCTGGTCTGGAGGTGATCCAGATGAGAGCAGAGGGAAGCAGCTCTCCTTTCATCAGCTTTGACATCAACACAGCCACTGATGAAGTCTCAGTCACATCACAAACTTTCTGAGCGTCTGAAAACATCAGTGTGATTCTGCTTTCATCCAGACCATCAAAGATGAACACAACTTTACACTCCTCATAAATCTGTGAGTCCAGATCTTGAAGTTCAGGATGAAAGTCCAGCAGAAGTCTGTGAAGACTGTACGGATGATCTCGGATCAAGTTCAGCTCTCGAAATGGAAGCACAAACATGAAATCTACATCCTGATTGGCTTTTCCCTCGGCCCAGTCCAGAATGAACTTCTGCACAGAGACGGTTTTTCCGATTCCAGCGATGCCTTTAGTAAGAACAGTCTTGATCTGCTTCTCCTTCTCCTTCTCCTGCTCCTCATCCTCCTCCTTCCTCTTCCTCTTCCTCTTCTTCTGCACAAAGATGGTTTTTCCGATTCCAGCGATGCCTTTAGTAAGAACAGTCTTGATCTGCTCTTTCTCCTCAGATCCTGCTTCAGCGGAGGCTTTAAAGATGTCATTGCAGTAGATTGGAGCGTCTTGTGAGTGTTGTGTTCTGGCTGTTTTCTCCATCTGTAAAACCTCATGTTCTTCATTCACTCCTTCTCTCTCTCCCTCTATGATGTAGAGCTGTGTGTATATGCTGTTCAGGAGGCTTTCATTCTCCTGGAGTTTCAGTCCCTCACATAATCTCTCATACTTGTTCTTCATGCTGGTTTTGTGCTGCTCTTTGACTCTCTGCAGGTCTCCTGTGTCCAGTGTGTGTTTCTGCAGGACCGGGTCAGATCTGATCTGCTCATGCATTTCTCCCCTGCTGGAAATAAAAGAAAATAGCAGCAAAATGACTATTATTTTAATGCTCCTCTTCAAAATAAATTTGTATATGTATATATGTTGAATATTTGGGGTATATTTAATGTTACTTCATTCTTTAAAATTGTTATTCATCTGAGATGCACTACAGTAAACTAGCAAGTTAATGTTTACACTAACAAAGGGTCAGAGGTCACTGGTCCATCACTGAATTCAGGGGGACTAATGTTCATGGATCTGTCACTCTTCACAGACACACAGCTGGGTGGAGATTCTGATCTCAATCTCTTCCTCCTGCTGATACTGACAGAGGACAAACAAAACAGTCAAATATAGCACTTTATGCAAAAGTACAAAACGATTCAGTGACACGTTTCAAGACTATTCATATGAGAAAAGACTAAAATAGAGATTGATAAATAGTTGATAAAAAATTGAAATCAAGGGGGTGTTCAGGTTAAGCTCAAAAAGCATTCCACCACCAATAACCAGTTTCAAGAAAATTATTTGTGACGCTATCATGAGGTGCCACCAACTCTCTGACCAAAGGATTCTGGATTACACCGAGCGTTTATATTTATGCATTTGGCAGACACAAAGAAAAATGTACACTCTTTGTCAATTATCACAGTCTCTATCAAACCCATGATCTTGAGCCTTGTGAAAAAAAAAGACCAATTTTCATACCATGCGTCACTGAGTGTAGAGGGCAAATTGTGTATGGATTCATAACTTGAAGAACTCGCTTCAGACATAATGTCTTCATCCTCTCTTTCTTCATGGAAACTCATTTTGGATGTGCTGTCCTCCTACTTCCTGTGACTCAAAAAGAGTGTGACTGCAGACATATTGTGTGGTAAAAAAAAAGGAAAAAAAAAAGAAAAAGATGTAGTTTAAGATGTACCCTGATGTATGTAGTTAAACAGTTAAATAGTTACATGCCAGAAATTAAACTAAACACAACTGTGAATTAAACAGTGAAAATAATATTTTCATAAATTAAGTTTTATTTGTATCGTTCTGTTCCAAAAATCCAAGGATGATTTACATAGAGCTGATAGATAACATGAATGCAAATATTTACACATATAGTCACGTGATCAAGCAAATAGAGCAGACAGAGATCATACAGTACACAAGGATAAGAAACAAAAACAAGTATTGAACTGAAACTTGAGACAATCAATAAATTAACAGAACATATATCAAATAATTAAGCTTCAGTTGTAAATTAATTTAAGGTCAGCTGTAAAAATGCCCACAAAGCATCCACAGAGAAATTGTAATCCCTTTCTTTTCAATAGTAGTGCAAATAATAAAAAAAAATGTTATATTGATTGGATTCAGTATAAACATTTACACATAATATTAATTTATTTTTAATGTAGGATCACTTAAAATAATAAATAATATAAAAGTTTTTGTTTCTTATTACAGTATACATGATGTAATTTATACAGGTATTTAGTAGAAAAAGCAGAGGAAATATTTGAGCATATTTGTTCAGGAAACAAATTCTGTGCATTTAAAAGTGTATATATATATATGAAATCATGAAATGTGTTCAAACTCGACTGCAATTGACCTTCAAACTTCTGCTGATGTCACAGGATGTATACTGTAAATACTGTCTTATCTGGATTTAAAACAATTACACACGACAAGTCTTTATAGTATTATTTATTAATGTAATTATAAAAACAAAAATATTCAAAATGTTAAAGTAAAAATCGTAAGGCTGAATCTTCCAAGTGCTTTAATCATTCAACTATTTTAGTCATCTACGTTTATGCTAATTTGGTCAGAAAGTTTGGACATTAACTGTTAGATCTGCTTAAAATCCAACAAATTAGATCATTTTTAGATGATAATATTAATGCTACTTGAAGAATAAGTTCTGGACTTACCACGAAATATGCTGGCTGCTTACAGCTTGTGTTAAAAGATTTAAACCCTCAAAATGGCGACTTTCCTTTTACTTTCGTTTAGTCACACAGTCAAGGTGAGTCTTGTTTACCTGAGCTGCAGTAATATGACACCAGCACAGTCGAGCTCCGTCTAGTGGCACAGAGCAGCATCACTTTCTCAGAGAAGATGTGCTTCGAGATGAATCAACTGAACACACATCTGAATCAGAATGAGTTTATTTGCAGGTATTTTAACACATAAAAGGAATTAGTTTTAGTGATGTTACTGTCTCTGTAGCAGCTTCAAAAACGCTCCAATCAGTGACGTCAAAACAAAACTGTAAATCCTGCTCTGCTTCACTAGTCATCTTTTTACAGTCCTTAAAACAGGTTTAGCTGATTTCTGCCTGTAGGTCAGTATAAAATGAACTAAACAGATCTCAGTTGTCATGTTTAGTTTAAAGGGATAGTTCACCAAAAAATCTAAATTATGTCATTGACAACTCACCCTCATGTCGTTCCAAACCCGTAAGACCTCCTTTTATCTTCGAAACACAGTGTAAGATATTTTAGATTTAGTCTGAGAGCTCTCAGTCCCTCCATTGAAGCTGTGTGTACGTTCTACTGTCCATGTCCAGAAAGGTAAGAAAAACATCATCAAAGTAGTCCATGTGACATCAGAGGGTCCGTTAGAATATTTTGAAGCATCGAAAATACATTTTGGTCCAAAAATAGCAAAAACTACGACTTTATTCAGCATTATCTTCTCTTCCGTGTCTGTTGTGTGAGAGAGTTCAAAACAAAGCAGTTTGTGATATCTGGTTTGTGAACGAATCATTCAATGTAACCAGATCTTTTTGAACCAGTTCACCAAATTGAACTGAACCGTTTTAAACAGTTCGCGTGTCCAATACACATTAATTCACAAATGACTTAAGAATCAACGGGGAAATCGCGCGGCGGCGGGACATGCTTTTACATCAATGAAGGGTGGTGTACTGATGTAACTGTGTTAAAGAAGACGTGCTGCTCAAATCTCGAAACACTCTTCATTAACTGCAAGCCGTTCTATTCGCCGCGGGAGTTTCACTCATTCATTCTGGTCTGTGTTTACATTCCTCCTCAAGCGCATGTGAGCTCAGCTTTACAGAAACTCTCTGATCAGATCACAGAGACAGAACAACAACACCCGGACTCTGTTTTAATCATTCTCGGTGACTTTAATAAAGCCAATCTGTCCCGTGAACTGCCAAAATACAGACAGCATGTTACATGTCCCACAAGAGACAGTAATATATTGGATCACTGCTACACCACAATAAAGGATGCATTTCACTCTGTTCCACGAGCAGCTTTGGGACGTTCTGATCACTGTCTGGTTCATCTTATACCGTCCTACAGGCAGAAACTAAAATCAGCTAAACCTGTAGTAAGGACTGTGAAGAGATGGACTAATGAAGCAGAGCAGGATTTACAATCTTGTTTTGACCTCACTGACAGGAGTATTTTTGAATATTTTGGCTGTAGTCCAAACGGGTAGTTTTTTTGTAGGCGAATTCTGTTAAATCAAATATCTCACTTGGCATTGAACTCTGAGCTTTAGAATTTTACAGATATTATTTATAATCTAACAACAACATTACACACTAACTAAAGTTTAGGTAGGTAGGTCAGTTTTAGTTTCCAGGCTATTTTTGTTCCTACAACTTGTCCTCTGTATAATGGATGTAAGAATAATGTTTGTATAGGATATTTAGAGAATATTTATATGAAGGAAACTTTCACCTGAACCAGACTTTGCACAAAGATTTGTACAAAGATTCTCAACTATGATTTGAAAAGAGATTATTTTACCTTACACAATATATTTAAAAAACATAAATAACATTTTCTATTACAACCAGTGTATATATTTATTGTCATATTAATGTGTTATTTGGGCAACATGTACTAATAAAATAAGTAGTATAATGAGAGCAATAACTTAGCAACATTTTCATATAAAATCTTATAATTCATAGAAATATTGATACATAATTTATTTTCCTATTACTCATTATGTTTACCTACACTGCCTGATACGCATGAAGTATGTCCTGGTGTCCTCTACTGTGGAGCTGTATGAAACAAAATCCCATTAAAGTTTTCCTGAGATGATCATTTAGGGCAAACAAAAATCAGTCCAATTTAAATTATGCTTACAAAATATTATCATATTTCCATAAAATTGCTGAATTTAGACATGCACTCAATGTCTGTCATATTTAAAGGCCAGGGAGAGAGACCTGTCATGATCAAACCTCCAGATATCTGGTATCTCTGAAATACTCTGAATGTGCTCTAAACCAGACTTAAAACTCTGACATGTATGGACTCAGAGAAAACTGCTCAAATATAATGTGCTCTACAGATGATAAAAAAAGTCTAAGCCTGGGTCCCATTGTATTAGTTTGTTTCACTGGGGTGCAAAAATTTATGCTCTATGTCCAAGAATCAGACCTTTTCTTCGACTTCCTTTCTTCACATTGCAGTGTAGACTAATAGTAACATGATCAATTGTTTTACGTCTTGTCATTATTGCTATTTGGGTTATTTAGAATTATTCATTCTCTGCTTACTTCTGTTAAACTTTCATTTTCTCATAAAGCCCCTCCCCTTCTGATAAGATATAAAATGAGCTCTCAAACAGAAACATTTCATTCACCTCCTGATCAAAGATGGATATTCAAATCTCAGCTTTTCTTCTGTTCGTTCTTTTCACTGCAGGTACAAAGACAGATCATACATTTACTGTTATTGGGTTCAAATACAGATCACTGATGTCTCTCTCTGTTTTATTACTGAAGGACACTCTCTCAGCTGCTATCAGTGCAGGAATGAGACGAGTTCTTGTGCGGATCCTGGGAATGTAACATGTCCCAGTGGAAGTTCAGGGTGCATGAGTGAAACAACAGTATGGAAATTTAGTAAGTATAATATTATTTAATGAAATACTGTTATATTTGACTGATGGAGATGCTAGTATTATTTAATGGTGCTGAAACAGTGGAAATGCTAATAATTTTTCTGTCAGAATTTACCATTTCAATCACAGAATATTCTTGTCACGCAGGTAAAAGAAGGATCCAAAAGCAGAGATGACAGGAATAACAGTCTTTAATGAAATAATATATAACAAAGGCAGTCCGTCCTTACAGCACACAGAACCGGTAAATAGAAACTAGAACAAACGGAAAGACTCCTGTCTCGAAGAGTAACAGAACAGAACTCCCTTGAAGCGGACTTGAGGCTCAGGAGTGGATAATTCAGGCAGGGTGAGAGAACCACATAGGTTTACAATCAGCAGCAACGGCAGCAGAATACAGCAACAACCTTGGGGCTAGACGGTTCCAGGCAGACAAGACAAGAATAGGTGAGTACCTCTCAATGCGGACAGGATGTAACAGCTTGACAAAACGCATGACATGTAACAATAATCCAACAAAGAATCTACCAGAGCAACCACCAGATAAAGGGTGAACACTTAGGGCAAAGTAGAAACAGGTGTCAAAGCAAATCAGCGCGAGCGCTGATTGCAATGACAAGCAGGTGCATGAAGAGAGAGAGGTCAGCGGGACCGAGAAAGAGTATTATAATAAAGCTAATAAGGTGTGTGAGTGTGTGTGTGTAAAAGAGTGAGAGAGCGTGCGAGAGAGAAAACGGAAGAAAAACCTGACTTATGACAGTACCCCTCCCTCAACGAGCGCCACTAGGCGCTCGAGGAAGGAGCCTGACGGGACCGGTAGAAGTCGTCAATCAGCGAGCGGTCCAGGACATCCCGGGCTGGAATCCACCGCCTCTCCTCAGGACCGTACCCCTCCCAGTCCACCAAAAACTGGTGACCACGCCCCCAGGGACGAACGTCGAGTAGTCTTCGAACCCTGTAAATGGAGGCCCACTCGTCAATAGGAGGAGGGGGAACGGAGGGACGTGCGGGCGCACGAATAACGGGTTTAATGCAAGACACATGAAATACCGGATGAACACGGCGCATCTGACCCGACAGTCTTAGCTCTACAGCGACTGGACTGATGACCTTAACAATAGAAAAGGGTCCAATAAAACGAGGCATGAGCTTGCGAGACGTCTCCTGAATAGGCAAATTGCGGGTGGATAACCACACCCTCTGTCCGCAAAAATATCTGGGAGATCTCACCCTGCGGCGATTAGCGGCACGACGAGTACGTTCCCTAGTCTGACATAAGGCAGATCTCACCCTCCTCCAGGTACGCTTACATCTCTGAATAAAAGCCTCGACGGACGGAACCGAGGCCTGAGACTCCTGGGCGGAGAAAACAGGCGGTTGGAAACCAAGGCAACCCTCAAACGGAGATAACCCGGTGGCGGACGAAGGGAGAGAATTATGAGCATATTCGGCCCATGGTAACTGCTCGCACCAAGACGCGGGATTCTGAGAGGTAAGACTACGCAGCATGCGACCAAGAATCTGATTGGTCCTCTCGGCTTGCCCATTGGTCTGTGGATGGAATCCTGACGACAGACTGGGGGAAGCCCCTATCTGGCGACAGAACTCCCTCCAGAACAGAGAAGTGAATTGCGGACCTCTGTCAGACACAATGTCTGAAGGAAGACCATGGATCTTGAAAACGTGATTAACCATAATCTGTGCGGTCTCCTGAGCCGACGGTAATTTAGGGAGCGGAATAAAATGCGCAGCCTTAGAAAAACGGTCCACGACGGTGAGAATGACCGTATTGCCAGACGAAGAGGGAAGCCCAGTAACAAAATCCAACGCAATATGCGACCAGGGACGCGAAGGAACGGGAAGAGGTCTGAGAAGACCCGCCGGAGGATTATTACTAGATTTAGTCTGAGCGCAGATAGAACAAGAAGCAACAAAATGACGAATATCGCGTTCACGAGTGGGCCACCAAAATCTCTGACGGATGGTCGCTAAAGTACCTCTAACTCCGGGATGCGCGACTAATTTAGAAGAATGACCCCAGCGAAGAACCGTCGAACGAGCAGCCTCGGGAACAAACAAAGTTCCCTCAGGAGCGCGGGGTGGTCTTACAGTGTGAGAAAGAGCACGCCTGACCGCTTGTTCCACTCCCCAGACGGCTGCCCCGACCACACAGTGCTGAGGTAAAATCCTCTCATCGGTCGAGGCACCCTCTGATGAGTCAAACTGCCGAGAAAGGGCGTCAGGCTTGAGGTTCTTGGAACCGGGTCTAAATGAAATAGAAAAATCAAAGCGATCAAAAAATAATGCCCAGCGGGCCTGACGAGCGTTAAGACGTTTAGCAGAGCGAATGTACTCCAGGTTGCGGTGATCCGTCCAAACAATGAATGGTACACTGGCTCCCTCAAGCCAGTGTCGCCACTCACCTAGCGCCAGACGGATAGCCAAGAGTTCTCGATTACCTACGTCATAGTTGCGCTCCGCGGGCGAAAGACGGTGGGAGTAAAATGCGCAAGGATGAACCTTGTCATCCTGGGAGGAGCGTTGCGACAAGACAGCTCCTATCCCAACCTCGGAGGCATCGACCTCAACAATAAACTGACGTTCTCGATCAGGAGTGATCAGGATGGGCGCAGACGTAAAAAGCCTCTTAAGACGGTCAAACGCATCCTGAGCAGTCTCAGACCAAGCAAATTTGGACTTGGACGAAGTGAGAGCGGTAAGAGGGGCGGCAACCTGGCTAAAGTTATGAATAAAGCGCCTGTAAAAATTCGCAAACCCCAGAAATCACTGGAGCGCGACTCGAGAATCGGGAACAGCCCAATCAAGAACCGCTCGAACCTTGTCAGGGTCCATACTAATCTCCTCCGCTGAAACGACCAAACCGAGAAACGTAACCGATTGGGCATGAAAAACGCATTTCTCAGCCTTGACGAATAGGCGATTCTCTAATAAGCGCTGCAGGACACGGCGAACGTGTTGAACGTGCACCTGGAGAGAGGGTGAGAAAATCAGGATGTCATCCAAGTAAACGAACACGAAAACGTTTAGCATGTCTCTTAAGACATCGTTTACTAACGCTTGAAATACAGCGGGGGCGTTGACCAAACCGAAAGGTAGAACCCGGTACTCAAAGTGACCGACAGGAGTGTTGAACGCGGTCTTCCACTCGTCTCCCTCCTTAATACACACTAAATGGTAGGCGTTGCGCAAGTCTAACTTTGTAAAAACCCTTGCGCCCTGTAGGATCTCAAAAGCCGACGACATAAGAGGCAAAGGATAACGGTTCTTGACTGTTATGTCGTTCAGCCCTCGATAATCGATACAAGGACGCAAAGAACCATCCTTCTTCTTTACAAAGAAAAACCCAGCGCCGGCGGGGGACGAAGAAGGAGTAATGATCCCCGCATCGAGAGACTCTGCAAGATATCTTTCCAGAGCCTCTCGTTCGGGCGCCGAAAGAGAGTACAGTCTACCGCGAGGAGGCGTGGTGCCAGGAAGGAGCTCGATAGAGCAGTCATACGGACGGTGAGGCGGTAAGGATACCGCCCGGGAACGACTGAAAACCGCCCGCAGATCATGGTACTCCTCCGGGACACCAGACAAATCATCAGGCTCCTCCTGGAAAAGAGGAACAGAAGACACGGGAGAAACAGCGGAAACCAGACAATTTACATGACAAGCTAAACTCCATGAATGAATAGACCCCTTAACCCAATCAATGTGAGGATTATGTTGGATAAGCCAGGGATGTCCTAAAACAATGGGGGTAAAGGGAGACTGAAAAACATAAAACGAGACTGTCTCAAGATGATTACCGGAAACAATGAGACTAACCGGACTGGTGACACGACAAACAGAAGAGAGCTCTCTGCCATCCAGGGCAAAGACAGTGGCGACATCAGTCAAATCAACTAAGGGAATCTTGTTCTCACGAGCCCACATCTCATCGATAAAATTGCCCTCCGCACCCGAGTCGACGAGGGCAAGACCGGTAACAGAAAAACCAGCCCAACGGAGAACAGCGGATATAGTGGTTCGAGACCTTGGTGATGAGGAGATGACAGAAGCGCTCACCAGTACTCCTCCGTCTACTGGCGAGCTTTGGCTTTTAAACTGCAGGATGAAGCGAAATGGCCCGCCGTACCACAGTAAAGGCAGAGACGGTTAATAATTCGCCGCTGTCGTTCCTCCGGGGAGATGCGTACGCCCCCCAGCTGCATGGGTACAGCATCAGGTTGGTTCTGAACAGAAGCAGTAGCAGAAGGAAAGTTATCACAGGATGTGAAAAGTGGAGAACGAACTCGACGCCTCTGCTCGAAACACTTGTCAAGGCGGATGGCCAGGTCGATAAGTTGATCGAGCTGAGTTGGCGACCCCCGCGCATAGATCTCCTCCTTAAGGTCTGCATTCAACCCTTCAAGAAAGCGAGCAGTTAGTGCAGGATCATTCCACTCACTTGTAGTAGCCAGAGTCCGGAACTCTATCGCGAAATCTGCTACAGATCTTCTGCCTTGACGTAGCACAGCAAGTAGACGAGATGCCTCGCTGCCGAAGACGGATCTATCAAAGACCTTGATCATCTCATCCTTGAAAAGAGTGTACTTGCTGCAGCATGCAGATTGCGCCTCCCAAACTGACGTACCCCACTCGCGTGCTCGTCCCGTGAGGAGAGAGAGAACATAAGCAATGCGGGCCCGATCCTCTGCATACGTCTGGGGCTGAAGGGAAAAGACAACCTCACATTGGATGAGAAAAGCTCTGCACTCAGTAGGCTCACCCGCATAACAGGAGGGATTGTTGACTCGTGGCTCAGAGGGCAGCTGACGGTTGTGAGACATGGCAGATTCCTGATGCAGGTGAAGTAAATGGGCCGATAGATCAGCAACCTGAGCTGAAAGACTCTTAACAGCCTGATGAGCGGCGGCCAACTCCTGCTCATGCTTTCCAAGCATAGCTCCCTGGATCTCGATCGCCGACCGGACAGGCCTCTCATCTGCTGGATCCATGATGGTTGGATTATTCTGTCACGCAGGTAAAAGAAGGATCCAAAAGCAGAGATGACAGGAATAACAGTCTTTAATGAAATAATATATAACAAAGGCAGTCCGTCCTTACAGCACACAGAACCGGTAAATAGAAACTAGAACAAACGGAAAGACTCCTGTCTCGAAGAGTAACAGAACAGAACTCCCTTGAAGCGGACTTGAGGCTCAGGAGTGGATAATTCAGGCAGGGTGAGAGAACCACATAGGTTTACAATCAGCAGCAACGGCAGCAGAATACAGCAACAACCTTGGGGCTAGACGGTTCCAGGCAGACAAGACAAGAATAGGTGAGTACCTCTCAATGCGGACAGGATGTAACAGCTTGACAAAACGCATGACATGTAACAATAATCCAACAAAGAATCTACCAGAGCAACCACCAGATAAAGGGTGAACACTTAGGGCAAAGTAGAAACAGGTGTCAAAGCAAATCAGCGCGAGCGCTGATTGCAATGACAAGCAGGTGCATGAAGAGAGAGAGGTCAGCGGGACCGAGAAAGAGTATTATAATAAAGCTAATAAGGTGTGTGAGTGTGTGTGTGTAAAAGAGTGAGAGAGCGTGCGAGAGAGAAAACGGAAGAAAAACCTGACTTATGACAATTCTATATAGATTTCTGCTATTTAATTGTTTCAGTTCTTACACTTTCACTGCTGCTTTCTACTTTTACATTTATAAAAAAATATATATATATATATATATTTCCATCAAAATAATGAGCAGTTTAACTGGTATTTTCTGTATTATTCATGTATTTAGATTCAACTAAAGTAAAAAGTAAATATTGTACTGATTACTGTGCAAGTGGGTCCTGGAACACTGGGTTTGCACACACATCTTATTCCTGCTGTGACACTGACCTTTGTAATCTCCAAGATGCTCCAGGTATTATACTTTATACTTACTACAGAATCTATCAAACTTCATTTTACTTCCATATGATATTTAGTAAGGAATAAAAATGAGAGTGCAGCTGGATTTTCTACCAGTTGATGGAGCAGCTAAAGGAGTGTTGTTAGATGTCATATTTGGAATGAAAATAAAAGAACAGGTTTTTCCCCTCCTGTAGATCCCAGCACTAACACTACCAATGGAAAGAAATGTTACTATTGTGATGGTCAGAACTGTTCAAACATAGTGAACTGTTCAGGGAGCGAAGACCACTGCTTTACAGCAATAACAAGTGAGAATCTGAAAAAAGTAGAAAATTCATGTTATTTTGTTTCTCCATTATTATTTTTAAACATCTGATACAGATCACATACATCAATTGCTATCTTAGATTAACATCAGTTTTCTTTCTTTTCATCAGTGAATTTCAACGAATCTGAAATTACTATAAAAGGCTGTATCTCTAATTCTTCTTGTGATAATGCCACAACATCTTCTTCTCTCATCTCATGTTGTGAGGGGGACTTGTGTAATGACGTTTATAATGTCACCCAGAACATCCCTCAAAACATCACCCAGAACATCACTCAAAACATCAACGCCACCCAGAACATCCCTCAAAACATCAACGTCACCCAGAACATCACTCAGGGCGTCACTCAGAAAGTCCCCCAGAGTACTAACAGTGCTAAGAGTATCACCCAGAGCTTCCTGTTACTATTGATTGTTTACTTAATAAGTCAAAAATTTATAATAAAATAAGAAGAAAGAAGCAAATTTTCAGCCGTAGGATAGAGATAATAGATCACTGTTGTCTGTTGTTGGGTGATAGACATATCGTTTCATATGATGAGTGTGTATTTAAAAAAAGATACATTTTGGAAAAGGATAAAACAGTTTTGAATGCATTGCTTTTGTTAGATGTGTGTGTTTGTGTATTTGAGGCTTTCCAGTGCCTTTGCCGTTGATAAAAGGTGTAAGCAAGTTTAGAACGCGTACAAACAGAGTCCAAAACGGATGTAGATGCAAAACAAATGTCTTTCTTTATTACTTGAGCTCCATTAAACATGATCTCAAACTTCTTGTGGCCTCTCCTTGTTCACATGTACACACAAAGCCATACCTTATGGACTGCATACAACTAGAATCCTCTTTGCGAGCTTCTCTGCCGTGCGCTCAAAAACTGTTTGCTTCTTAATTATCAGCACACACTTGTTGCTCAGGTGCTCTAATTAAACATAGACACGTCACCAACCAGTGGACAAAACCTTTACCATCCTCAAAATGGCTCACACACCAGCCCCTTAATTCATTATGACATATTGACATAACAATTACAAATTCATACAAAATGGAGCCATACATACCAATTCAAGATTTGTACCAATGTATGTATAGGACAATAAATACACTCAAAATGTTGAATGCCCTAATTTAATCTGCTTCGAATGAAGGGCAAAGCTTGCTAATTGGATGTTCTAAGATGTTATTTTTAGTTTTCATTTTTGCTGAACGTACCAAGCCATTGTTGTCAGGGTAAGTCTCCACGATTCTTCCAATTAACCATGAATCGCGTGGTGCTGTAGAATCAGCAATAATCACAATGTCTTAGGGGGAAAAAGTATTCCTGTACCCATCGGTTCCAAAAGAGTTTGGAAATCTATTCCACCTGTCTCCATCTCTTGTTGGCATACAGATCAGATTTTTCAAACAACCAAGGCGGTAACGCAGGATTTCCTCTCATAAGCAGGATGTGATTTGGCGTGACGTGAAGGAACCTTCAAAATCCTCAATCCCTTGAGCAAGTGTGTGTGTGTGTGTGTGTGTGTTCATTACTCATTGCTGTGCATAAAACCCACCTGTTTTGCATAAAACTTAAAAACTGATTTGCATAGGGTACATTTATTCCCACCGCTCCAAACCCCAACTCCCAGATGTGCACCAAGTCAAGTCAAGTCAAGTCTGCTTTATTGTCAATTCTTCCGCATGTACAGTACATACATACAGAGAATGGAAATTGCGTTACTCTCAGACCCCCGGTGCATACAGATAACATTAACAGTAGAGCCTAAAAATCTAGATAAAATATAAAATATAAGCTACAACTATACAATAAGGGAATGTAAAAAAAAAAAACATATAATAAAATTAAAAATAAAGTTAAATATAGCAGCGCAAGGTACATGGCAGACAGAGTGCAAACCAGTGATTTTTAGTGCAAAAAAAAAAAAAAAAAAGCTTATTCAGTCTGATTAAAGTGACAAAGGGCTCAAGAGCAGTTATTCTATTTAAACTGACTGATGAGATGGTAGAATGACGTCAGTTCCATGCTGAATGAGGTAGTGAGTAGACCAATGCTGTACAAAGTGACTGGTGCATGTCATTGTTTGTTAGTGGGGGGGGGGGGTTGGCTCCTGGGGATGTGGAATCTGGGGGGGGGGGGTGTCCTGAAGGGAGGGGAGAGAGACACAAATGATCTTCTCAGCTGCTACTATGCATAGCAGAGTCTTCCGGCAGGGCGCGTTGTAGGCGCCATACAACACAGTGATGCAGCTCATCAGGATGTTGATGGTCAGAGGAGCATGCTAAGTGTGCGCTCTCCTGAAGTCAACAACAATCTCCTTCATCTTCTCCACATTCAGAGAGAGATTGTTGTCACTGCACCATCTGGCCAGGCGACTCACCTCGCTCCTGTAGTTTGTCTCATCTTTGTTGCTAATGAGACCCACCACAGTCGTGTCATCTGCAAACTTAATAAAGAGGTTGGAGCTGTGTGACGGTGTGCAGTCATGGGTCAGCAGAGTGAAGAGGAGGGGGCTGCCGACCCGTACTGCCTGAGGTATCCCAGTCAGAAGTCCAACAGCCAGATGCATAGCGAAGTGTTGAGCCCCAGCTTGACCAGTTTCTGAATGAGCTGTTGAGGGTTGGACCAGTATGCAAACTGGAAGAGGTCCAGGGAGGGGGGGGGGGGCAAACTTGATGTGGTGCATGACTAACACCACTCAAAACGCAATTTTTACCGGGGAACACCACTCGAAACGCAATTTTTACCGGGGAACACCACTCGAAATGCAATTTTTACCGGGTCCCCACTCGAAACGCAATTTTTATTGGGGAACACCACTTGAAATGCAATTTTTACTGGGGGCCCCTCTCGATACGAAATTTTTACTGGGGGGCATTCCTATTCCTAAACTTGACCAACTTGTCTCCTCAGTCCCCAGATGTTTGCAGACTGTTATAAAAAGAAGAGGGGATGCCACACAGTGGTAAACATGGCCTTGTTCCAACTTTTTTGAGAAGTGTTGATGCCATGAAATATAAAATCAACTTATTTTTCCCTTTAAAATTATACATTTTCTCAGTTTAAACATTTGGAATGTCATCTATGTTGTATTCTGAATAAAATAATGACGTTTGAAACTTCCACATCATTGCATTCTGGTTTTATTAACAATTTGTACAGTGTCCCAACTTTTTTGGAATAGGGTCTATAAACAGATCAACTATTTGTATACTAATACACTGCAACACTTAACTGTGTTTTTATTTTAAAATGTTTGTTTTAACCGCTAATTTAAATGAACTTTGTAGGATGAAATGAAGACTATTACATCACAAACAATAACAAATGAAGTGCAGCTGTTGTACCCATAAAGGTACAATTTTTGCTCTTTTTTTCTGAGAGTAGGTTGGCAGATGAGATATAGCTCGTGTAAACTATCTAAGAGCTTAAGAAACAGAAACCTAATTCACTGTTTGGTTAGGATTTATAATTTCAGAAAAAAAGTAAACTTGTGGTTGAGTTGGAACAGGATGTTTCATGGTAGGTGCAGGACATGCTAATGAACTGCACCTATTGTAATCCTTTGGTGGAGATGTGTATATATATATTTATAAACTGATGTGTACCAATCCAGTGTTGACACCTATCACATGCAATCTATTTAAATTCCTATTCGTCAGTGTCTCTTCCATTGCATTGCTGCTTGCAATTAACTCCTTCCACCAACCCCAACTCCACCAACTGAACCTGTAATCCAAACTCACTTTGTTCTTTCTTTACAAGTGTCTTCATTTGAAGCAGTCTCTATCATGTTTCGTTAATAACTCATGCAATTGTGAATTGTAATTATGTATGCTTATATGGTTCTGTTCTGTACCCCAGGGGGGTTTGTCTTGCTGCTGTCCCCGCTCTGTCCAAGCATGGCTGCATGGACAGAACATACCAAACCATACCGCCAACACTAACTGTATGCAATATAATTGTCATTAAATATACTTGAGGGAAGTGGTCCTGATTGAACTGACAAAACCTCCAATAACCTCCCTTTGGGGACATCCTAATTTGTAAAATTAGGTAATAATTTCAAAACCTAATTGATAATTGGTATTTTTTTTTTCAATTGTAAAAATGCAGAAAGTATTATATCACTCAGAGTTTTCTGTTCGTCTGCTGTTCTCTTCTCTTCTTCCTCCTGCTGCACTGAATCCAGCAGCTCTTCACATTCTACAATCAGACACTGTACTGAACATAAAGCTTGTATTTTCTTTGCACAATGCATCTTTTATGTCCTGATACTGATGTGATATGTGAAAAAAATTAAATACTATCTTACTTTGTTTCTGCAGTTATATTTATAGCTTGTCAGAAGAAACATGTATGCCAATTATTTAATTGTGCAAAGTATTATTATTATTATTATTGTTATTATTATTATTATTATTTTGTCTTTTTTATATTTGGGTTCACTCTTTTAGTATTTTGAATACACAGATATTCATGAACAGAGTATTTCACAGTAAATACTGGTCTATTCTTACAGAGTAAACACTCATATAGAACATTTAAAAACAACAACAACAAAAACATCCTGGCATCATGAGACATTTAGATGCAATGAAATGAAACATCAAAATGTTTCACTTGATTATACATTTAGTCAGGAATTACAGTTTAGAAAAAGTCTCACTACTAAAATGTGTAGAAGTTTATGTCACAATGCAAGTAATTCAAGTAATAAAAAAAAAAAAAAAGACGTACACATCAGAAAAGATCTCCTCTGCTCCACTAAATCAAGCTGCATGGTGCATCATGTACTTATTAGGAGGTACATTTTGGATTATTCCTCTCAGCACATCTTCTTGCAAAAACGCAAAGTAGTCAAGATGAACTTGATAAATAGCCGCTCTGCTTGTGTGTGTGATATATATATATATATGCCTAGAGGTCTAGCAATAGGGCAGGCAAGGCAGGCAATTGCCTGGTACCCCGCATTTTAAGGGAGCCCCCAACAGCTGACCATTTGAACAATTGGAAATTATTCTACTAAGTCATTATTAATATAACATGGAGCAATATAGCCCCCTCTTGCATTACGCTGGATGTGCTTGCTTTTTCCTCGTGATGCGTCGGCCGCCATTTTCAAACTGGCACAGCGCTTACTCCTACATTTGCTGATTTAAACATGAAGAGGACTTCTTCTGGCAGCCAGAGGAGGAAAAGAGGAAACAGCAGTAGATGATGGAGATAAGATTGACTTAAGCATAATTATATGACAATCAAATGTTTTGTTGTTAATTTCATCTTATTTTAGTTTAATTATTTGCTAGATGAATTACTGGTAATAGTAAAATTACGTATAGGTTTACTGGGAAACAGGTTAGCTAGGGTTGCAATTAACAGCATCTTATAATACAGTGTGTAGCAGGAATTAATATAAGCTGCAATAATGTAGGTGGTAGCTGGGAAGACACTCACATCACAACCATGACCACTTGCCAAGTTTTGGTACCAGGTATGCAAACTTGTTACCTTTAATTGTTAATTTTTTAATTGTTTTTTTACAGTTCCAGACAGTAGAATCAACTCAATTCTGTAGCCGCTCCAAGTCACCCGCTTTCAAACCCTCCTGTGTGTTTTTGTGTATGCTTCAAATTACAAAACCAAAAGTTTCTATTTACGATGTATTTTCCATTTCGAACCTTCACTCTTGTTATGTATGGGAAAACATATTTTTCCTTTCTGCTGAAGCCTGATTTGTTCACGTTTGTGTAGCTGCACACACCAATGGCGCTTCAGCCCACCAAA
Organism: Carassius auratus; assembly: GCF_003368295.1. Lineage (NCBI taxonomy): Eukaryota > Metazoa > Chordata > Actinopteri > Cypriniformes > Cyprinidae > Carassius > Carassius auratus. The sequence continues at coordinate 70,784 of NW_020526232.1, forward strand.
AGGGACGGGCCCAACCACTAGATAAGTTGGCCAGTAGCGCTATTCATCATATTATTCTCGTTCAGCGAAAGCGATCATCTCTTCGCTGACTCTTCTGCAAGAAAAAGCCATAAGAAAAAGCTCCAGCTCTGGAAGAAGCTGAAGGACCAAATGCAATCATCACTTCAGGTATCCGACATCCCAGCAAAGAGCCAATTGAGCCAAATTTTCAGCAAGCGTTTCTTTAAATGTCTCTCTGAATGCGTCAAAGGCCACAGTGCAAGCGATCGGCAAGACCATGTTCAGACTTAATGATTTTAGCCCCGATTTTGGCTCGCCGACGGGTTTTGAAAAATTGCTGACATATGCCCAAAATCACAGTCAAATTGGTGCTCGTTCACGCGAGTGACAATCATGCCGTGTGAATGAGCAAAGACGCGATCTGAGAGAATCGCAGATGAGTCACCGACCCCCCGTGAGATATTTGGCATGCTAAATATCTTGGCCTGTCAGCGATTCAAAATCCTGCTGTGTGAAAAGTGTTCTGCCTGAAAAAACTACATCGGCGATGACCGACAGCCAATGAGAGAGCAAGATACAGAGCAGCAGGGAGTTCAGGGAGGAGTTATAGACCACGATATCCTCGTGTCTCAGAAGACATTGCAGGCACTGTGTCACTTCCTCCCTAAATGCCCTGGTACCCCAGCTGCAGGCCGCCAGAAGAAGCTGAGAAAGACAACATAGCATCAGCATCAGCAGAAACGGAGCTTGGGCTGAAAAAGCACTCCAGGCTGGCGAAACGCTTCCCATTCCTGAAGAGTCAAGGACCCCGTCCATGAGTTGTGCTGGCCCCCAAGCCACTGAAGTCGTCCTGAGGCACTAAAGAGGAAAACGAGGGGCCCGTTCTCGTCTCGATCGGAACGCCCCCAAAAACAGCTCGCCTTCACTCCTCACCTCTTCGAACCACTCTGAGAGATGGAGTATCGTTTTCAGTGGGTTACGTCCTGCAGGTGCAGCGATTGCCCAAATAGTTTAAACCTCTTCGTCTGCAAGATTACTCATTCTCTTTCAATCACTTATACGAATGTAGACTCCCCACTTTTTCAAGGCGAGCTCTCGTACGAGAAAATAAAACAACTTGCCTCCAATTATTTGGGCTGGGCAGCCATTCTGGGAATGTCAAGATGGGTTTTGGAAACAATTCAACGAGGCTACTCGCTACAGTTCACTCGTAGGCCACTGCTTGCAAAAGGCGCTGTGTGAAAACAGCGAGTCAGGTTTTTTTCAGCCACTAATTCCTCGTCCCAAAGAGAGACTGCTGGCTCAGACCCATTCTAGAACTCAGACATCTGAACAGCTCACTTATGCGCCAGTCATTCAAGATGATGAAAGATGAAAGATGCTTACTTTCACTTCCACATAGCCCCGTGTCACAGATTCATGTTCTTGTGATTCATGTTAAAGGGAGAGGCCTATCAGTATGCAGTCTTTCTGTTTGTACTGTCCCTGGCCCCACACACTTTTACAAAGTGCATAGACTCGTCTCTGTCCCTTCTCAGGCAGATATGAATCGAGCAACTCAGGTGTGTCTTTCATCTCACGCAAGAGCCAGTTGTTGCCCAAACGACAAACTGTCTTTCTGAGAATTCATTCTAAGAGTCTATGTGAAAAGTTATAAACTGTTTAGGCCATCTTAAAAACTATTTGTTTGCTTTGGAAGCTGTATTAATCAGTATATAAAAAGTGTTTCGGTTGCTTATGAAAACCACCATCTGTAAAACTGCTTCTATAAAACACCTAATGACTCCAACCCGATTACTTCATAGATGAACTTATCAAATCTCTTTCCGGCTCAGACTGCACAGGTTAAAGTTTATGGGGCTGTCACGTGATGAAAGAATGACACAAACCCAAAGACTCGACAGATAAGCGATAAGGTGAGCTAGTCATAGACAGAAGACACAGGTAAACAATGAATTAATCTTTTCTGTTTCTTATAACAAAATGATGCGTCAACACTTTTTAATATAAACACTGTTTCAAAGCTGCTTAACAGAAAATCTATGTCTGTACATAACAAATAAGAGTTCTGTAACTGTGCCAATGTAATGTTCATATGGCAGAAGTTTTCTAAAATTAGGCTTTATAAATAATGCAGTCAAGGTCATGTATTCAGAAACAATGAAAGATATACAGGAACAACGGAGAACAATGAAGAAATTAAAGCAGTGGTTACATGATGTGATCATGATGATTACAATGCAAGGACAATTGAGCGGTTTTGTATGTTTATTCAGAGTCAGCTTCATCTGAAGTCTCTGTAAGAGGCTGGATATAGTCAACAGGAGCAGTCTATAGATTACACCAACAAAATGTGAAGGAATCATAGGGAACTGGCACTATTTTACAAAGACACAGAGAACAGGGAGAGACTTGCCAAACCCAGTGACTCATCGTGAGGGTGATGTCTCTGTGCAGATAGTCTTCAGGTGGTTCTTGTTCTGAAAGCAGTCCTGTGGCATCACTGCTCAGTCTCAGCTTTTTCTTTTCATGATCAGCTCCATCTGCATCCTACACAATATATCCAAGTCTATTAAATATTATTTAATAATTAACTCCCCACCAGCAAAATCAGTTTAATAAGCTTTAATTACACAATGATTGATGAAACTGCATGAAGAGAATGAATAAGATCCCGTAAATCTACTAATTAAATGAGGAATAATCTAATAATTTGATTAGCTATGCTGATAATATAAAATCATATATTATATATATCTTACCTTTCAAAAGTTCATCACAGCCGTGTCTTCTGCCACATTCTCTCAAGTAACTATGCAAATTTATAGATTATACAATTAAATTAAAAGACCATTAAGCAAGCAGTGTACAAATTATAAGACTTAATACAACATATTACACTCTCAAGAAATATTTACATTTTGCAGTAATAATCAACTGTACATTTCCTCTTTTTTTCATTTTAACTCTCATTTTAACTGAATAATTATGTTATGCCTGAACATGATTCACAGGTTAAGTCTGTCAGGGGACTTCACTGTGGGTTTTGATCTTCACAATACTGGGGAAAACATATCCTCAGCTGGCTCCTTGTCATCCAGTACTAACAGACTGTGTCCTCTTAATTCCTGGCCTTTTAATGCCTTGTCATAATTAGCTTTTTTTAGGTATTTGTTTTTGTTTGCTGATGCTAAGCTAGGAAGTGTGGTGTGTAATCTGCATCCCATCAGGATTTCTGTAGGAGACACACCACGTTCTAGTGGAGAAGACACGGTTATTAAGAAGAGCTAAATAAAGATCCCATCGACTGTCTGCTGCTTTCTTGAGCAGTAACTTCACTATGCGTACTTCTTTCTCTGCTTTTCCACTCGACTGCGGATACAATGGGCCTGATGTCACATGTTTAAACCCATATTCCTCAGCAGAATTCTGGAAGTTTTATTTTTACTGCAGCATGGTCCATGTCCATTATCTCTGCAAACCAACTGTGGAATGGCATATCTCGTGAAGATGTGGTTACATCTCTGGATAGTTTTCGGATGGGGATATATCTCGTTTGGAACACACCACCTATGATCCTCATCCAGCTGCTGATCTCTGATTCTCTTCACTGACTTTAACCTCAAACTAAACACCTTTGAGACTGAAAATACAGTTCTGCCTTCTAGTGGACAAATAAGATAACTGCAGGTCATATATTAAACACATCTACTGATGCATGTTTCATTTACAAAGCATTAAATAATATTTAATACAACATTCTTCTTAATTCAGTGAATGTCATTCAGTTATCAGCTCACACATAATAATAATGATGCTGATTTTACCTTTTGTGTGACTTTTAAATGTCACAATTTCTTCTCTAATGACTGTGTTGTGTTAAACAGTAGAAGTCTGGTGTAAAGTCTGGAGTCTTGTGTTTCTGTTAAAGTCATTGATGAGCTGCTGGTGTGAATCAGGTGTGTTTCATCACACATTTACATCTTCTTCAGCTCTGTGTCACTCATTTAACCTTTACACTCAGATTTAAACTCTACAAACAATATTAGACTGCGTCTGAAAAAAAGAACTGAATAATTGTGTGTTTGTTTGTTTGCTCCATTTAAACACACGTGAACACATCCAGGTCTAATTTCATCTCAGATTTGAAAATAATAAATTATATTTAGCACTACCATATTATTATATATTTGAATTGCGATGTTATTTTCATGATAATTTTAATGTATCTACATATTTTCATTACTGTGATTAAAATAATTTTCATGAAAAAATTAAATCAGCATGAATTAATGTGAGAATTTAGAGGTTTAATAAAGTTTTAAACAAAAAAAAAAAATCTTACGGCTGAACAAAATGTAAAATTACTCCACAAGTTCATTGTGTTAATAGATTTGATTTAAATGACTGTAATATCTGATATGACGCTGATGATCATGTCATCTGTTGATCTGCTGTAATATTAATAATCTCCAGTAGAGAGCGACACAATACTGTCTGACTCTGACACACTGAAGTCTCTCTCTCTCTCTCTCTCTCTCTCTCTCTCTCTCTCTCTCTCTCTCTCTCTCTCTCTCTCTCTCTCTCTCTCTCACTCTCTGTGTGTGTGTTTAGAGTCATGAGTGTGTCCAGTCAGAGCTCAGAAGTGTGTTTTCAGGATCTCTATGATCCAGTATTTCAGCACATATGATGTACAGTGTATGAACCACGTGACTGTCTCTAGATCTCATAAAGTACAGGTTTGAGTCTGGAGTGTCTCGAAGTGTTTGAGAGTTCAGGAAAAGTTGACACTTCAAGAACTAAAGACTAAAAAAACTCTGTTTTAAATGGCTAGATGTATCTATTGTTAAACTCACCGCTGAATGCTGTTTTACCTGCAGTTGAGTGTTGTTAAACTCACCGCTGATGAACGCGCTAAACCTTTGCGCAGAGGGCACTTTGATATCAGATTGTGAGGATTTCTAAACCTCAAAAACAAGTTGGAGGGCCAGATAAAAATGATCTGCCATTTGACTCGCCCTGTCATAGATCATTTTTTGTAGCCTATTCTTTTGTTTTTTTATTCTTTGTAATCTCAACCCATACAAGGCAGACAACGAGTTGCGGTGTGCTGACCCAAGACGTCAAATTTAAACGCTGTCTATCGGACTAACCTGTACGTTGAAAAATAACGGCAAAGGTATACAGTGCATTAAGAAGTGATGCCAGATCCCTTGACCATGTGTCAGACATTTGACGAGTAGGGACTGAGACTGTGCAGGTTTTATTACTAGTTTAGCAGTAGTACACTTGTTTATTTCCAGGGGGGCAGGGTTTCATATTTTATTGAAGCACCCCTGGGTGCCGCCATTGGCTAGCGGACCCCCACCTGCTGTTAGCATCCCATTGACTCCCATTCAATTTTGAGCCACTTTGACAGCGAATAACTTTACATCTGAGGCGTTTAAAAACTCCATTTGTCCATTCATTATTTCTAAAAAAATAATGTATAATGTATAAAAGGCTCCATTACCTTGTATCTTACGTTATGGTCCCGTAAGAAAAAATGATAAAAGTACCGATGCCTGCCATTATTTACATAGTGAGAAAATGGGTCATGTACCGTTACCGTGATTTCGTCTTTTTAAAAGCGAACATGCACCCAGCCAGTCCAGTCCAGACGAGTCAGTGTGGGAGCTGGTCAGAGAGCAGGGGTCCGTGGAGACTACTGGTTGTTTGTGTATCGCTGGTTTGGGAAGGTCATGTTGCCATGTAGCCTCCATATTATGGACGAAAGGACTATCACACACACCATCATTCATTATTATTAGTGAAGATATCTTGCAGCGTGTTGTGTTGTTTACATACAGTATGTTATAAATGCATAAACGTATATTAACATGTTTGTGACATACACAGCTGGTGACCTAATGACCATCAGACCAAGTATTTTGTCTAATCTCCTAATTGTGCAGTCGAGTAAGGTAAGTGAACATTTATAAATTACACATTAGAAAAGGAGGAGGCTGGAACTTGGTAGTGAAAACACCTTATATTAGGGTGTGCATAATTATTAGGCAGATGTTCTTTTGCAGATAAAATGAGGCAAAAAAGCAAAAAAAAGATTATACATCACTTATAAAGGATTGGATGCAAAATGAATAGTTATTAAGACTGATGTGGTTTGGAATAGTAAAATATACTTGGGGAAACTTGTAAAATATACTTGGGGAAAAAAAATATGATCAGAAAAATCAACTTGCCTAGTAATTCTGCACAGTGTATATGCAAAATGTAAGGTAAAGGTAAGATTTGATAGGTGTACTGTACATTAAGTCTAATCAATGAATAAGGCAGGTAAACACCATGTGTGACAATAATAAATGATCCTGAAATAACTGTGAAATATTTGAAATGTATTTTAGGTTTTCCATGTTCTGTACAGAGTTGAGGTCCTGTAAGCTGCTCGTCTGGTCCCATCACACCAGGTTCTGCTACATGTGCCACACAATGAGCGTTTCTGTGCCAAGACTGTAGCTAGACTAAAAACCTGAGCAATATAATATGTTCTGTTATCTAGCCGGAAGTAAGATGACAAAACTAGCACAATGGCGGCACCGTTGTTGCCATGGAAAACTCTATATTCTACAATTCATAATAAATGAGTAATGTCAATAAACAAGATAAGCATTCATGTACACAGAACTGTTACATTTTTATGCAGGTTCAAAGGTTCATACTGAAATATAATTACTGCCTAAACATCACTTCTGAATGCTTTCACTTTGATCCTGGGTCCAAAGTTAAACCTCAATAAAAGCCAAATGAACATTCATTTAAACTTAGTTTTCTTAAGAAACTGCAACATTTTAATTAAAATGTTGGAATGAAAGTCAGACTCTCAGTGATTTGAGGAAGTTATCAACATAATCTCACATAATCTCATAATCTCCTGACAAATCCTTCCCCAGAGAAAACAAATGACATCTATACTGTCTAATTAACAAAATCACAATAATGCAATGTAAGAAATTTGTAAACGTAGGATGTGAAATTGTAAGAAACCATTTGAACTCTTTTGACTGCTTTTCTTAAACATCTTTGTAATTATAATCAGGTTTTGCCGTAATGTAGGCAACACATGCTGTTCTTTGTCCGGTTCCCAGCAGGAGAGAGTCATGAAGTGTGATAATGCTTGATTGTTGTAGATTATTAACCAATAGCACCAATGACACCGGACACAGGACAATCTGACAAACATACAACTGTATCTGTAAGAGACGCAAGCGGATACAAGTCTGAATTTCTGCAAATGTATTAATGCTTGAAAAAGATGGAGGTGTACTGAAAAAATGTATCATCTGTTTTCATTATCCAGGTAATACAGTTTATTTTCTCTTAAAAAAAAAAAAAACTTTATGTAAGACATGTCTTTATATCTTCCTTTTTTTCCTTTATGGGGATGAAAATACTTTTAAGGACATTATTAGTACTTCTGCATCATGGATGAGGGAATTCATATTTAGTTTGATTTGGAAGAGATATTTCTGCTGGAGTCTGATATGCCATAGAGAGGATTCAGAGAACACAATTCTGAGAAAGCTGCATGAGAGACACAGATTAATAGATAATACAGAAAATACTGTGGTTTTGAAATGACTCAAATGGAGAATATCAACTGGTAATGTATGTATTTTATGTTATTAAATTTAATAATACTGCTAAATGGGAAAGTGTAAGTGTAAGCAAACCAAAGGTGACAGTGGCAAGGAAATGGAGAAAAAAAAATTATAAAAAGAAACCTTGGGAGAACCCAGGATCAGCCGGGGACCAGACGAATCAACATGTGTGATTTAATCACAAGTCAAACTGTGGATATTTCTGAATTTCTTTCTGAATATTTCACTCAGCTCCTTCTGCTTGAAGTAAACTTATCCCAAGAAATGGATCACCATCATCAACTTTCTGAATCCAGTGATGACAGCGATGCTTTAGATAAGAGTATTGGTCTTCCTCCTTACTTTAACTGTAAGTCCATAAATTACATGATTAATTCTTTATCGTAATTAATTTTGTGTTCAAATAAATAAACAAATGATCCTTAGAAATCACATCCTCATGTCAAATGGAGATGGAAATGATTTAGAATGAAAAACAAAGACAAATCAAAGTTATTTGTACTGGCAATTATTTATCATAATCTTTGAAAATGTTTAATATCAGCTGCAGGTGCTGGGAGTAAACCAGAGGAGATAATACAGTGGTAAGAGTTTCCTTGCTCTAAGCCTTGGCTTCATCAGTTTATTGATGTTATTAGAAGTACAAAAATAATAATAAAAAATAAAAAAATTAAGCTACATTATGTCAAATATTTAGTTGCTAAATACTTGTAAGAGTACTTATATAGTAGTAAATCATACAGTGTACTATATACACATGCAGAACATATGCTCTCATTGGCAAGTATTGTAAAATTATAAAGCACACAAAACACAATAATTATCCTTTAATCCTGATAAAGGTTTTATTATTTCAGGAAACTTCAAACTTTTGATACATTCAAAAGAACCATTGAGGAACTACAGTCAGAATATAAGAGAAATCTCCCCACACTCACTGATCAAATGAAGAAACTGAAGGACTTCACTGATGAGATTGAATCTGTGCACAAGAGCACTACAGTGGGCAGTTTGATTGGATCATCAGTTGGAGCAGTTGGAGGAATCGCAGCACTAGGGGGTCTGGCTTTATCTCCATTCACATTAGGAGCTTATTTGTGTGTTACTGTTGTTGGAGCTGTTACTGCAGTAACTGGAGGAGTAACACGTGCAGCATCAATCATCACTAACATGCTCAAGCAAAGAAAACTACGTCTGACTATTGAGAAGATCATCAGTGATTTCCTGGAGAAACTCAAACCAATGACTAACCCTCTGAATATAATTTCTAACATCACTGCAGATATTCAACGGAACAAGCTGAAGTTTCAGACACCAGCAAGAGGTTTTGATGACTCTTTAAAGATTGCAAAAGTGCACTGTAAAAAAAAAAAATCGTAAAATAATGGGAAAAAGTCTGGCAGCAAAAATGCCAACCACTTTCCATCAAATGACAGTAAAAAACCTTCACTTATTTTACAAAAAACAAGTTATTTGAAAACAAATATTTATCGTAAACATTTTCTGTATTTTTACAGTCAAACTGCACTGTAAAACCCGACAAGTTAACTTAACTCAAATCGTTTGAGTAAACAGATATCCTTAAGTTATGTTAACTCAAACCGTTTGAGGAAACCGATTGCCTTAAACCGTTTAAGTTGAAAAAACTAACAGTTATGAGTACTCTTTACTTAATTCAGTTGAGTTCACTGAAAGCAGAAGATGTACATTGCAATTAAGTAATTAAGTGATTAACTAAGTGCTGATTGAGAATAAGTGATGAACAGCTGCTGTTAACAAACAGAATCACTGAAGAAAAGAGAAACACAAGAACTACTACAACTGACTTCAGACACAGACTTAGATGAAATCAACTGAAATAAAATACATGAAATCTCTCAAGATCTGATAAAACAACCCCACAAACAGCATCAGCAGCTCCACTTATTAATAACCAGACTGACTTTATTTCTGTCAGACGTCTACAGAAGATCTTATTGAGAATGAACTAAGGTTTAGATGTTGATTTATTGTTTCATTTGAAGTAACCATGTTAGAGATCAGTGTTTGCTTTAGTTGGGCTCTTGACCCTTGACTTCTGTCTTAGTCTTTTCTCTGGCTGTTATAACCGTGTGTTTCTGAAACACATTTGTTGTAACTCAAAAGCCCAGAAGAAAAGCCATCAGGTGTTAACCTGTACCTAGGTGTAGGTTGTTATACTTTATAAAGGTGATGGTAATTATTCGTTATTATTCACAGTTATTGATCCATGCGGAGTCTAATCTCTGATGTGTAATTAGTAGAAGTGGACGTAGTAAAAATGACACTAAGAGCCAGTGATTCTGTAATATTCAATTAATATTAAAATGGCTTCATAAACATTTTGTACACAGACTTTTGTCTTCTATGCCAGTAACTGGTCAAACACAGACATCAATAATCAGAATATGAACCTCTACAATGGTGACAAAAAAACATGCTGCAATGCATGCTGGGTACTATTGTAGAACAAAACTCATCCATGGCGCCCAGCATGATCTGCAGGATTTTTTTTTTTTATGGTCACCATTGTTGAGGTTCATATGCTGATTATTGATGTCTGTGTGTGACTAATTGACACCATAGAAGTCCACACTGTTTGGAAAGTCTTTGTATTAACTGATTATTACAGGACCACTGGGTTTTAGGATCACTTTTACTGTAATCAATCAAAAAACATAACACTTAATTCATCAGAGATTAGACTTCTTATGAATCAATAATTGATGATTATCACCAATATAAAGTATAACATCCTACACCTAGGTACAGGTTAACACCTGATGGCTTTTCTTCTGGGCTTTTGAGTTACAACAAATGTGTTTCAGAAACACACGGTTATAACAGCCAGAGAAAAGACTAAGACAGAAATCAAGGGTCAAGAGCCCAACTAAAGCAAACACTGATCTCTAACATGGTTACTTCAAATGAAACAATAAATCAACATCTAAACCTTAGTTCATTCTCAATAAGATCTTCTGTAGACGTCTTACAGAAATAAAGTCAGTCTGGTTATTAATAAGTGGAGCTGGTGATGCTGTTTGTGGGGTTGTTTTATCAGATCTTGAGAGATTTCATGTATTTTATTTCAGTTGATTTCATCTAAGTCTGTGTCTGAAGTCAGTTGTAGTAGTTCTTGTGTTTCTCTTTTCTTCAGTGATTCTGTTTGTGAACAGCAGCTGTTCATCACTAATTCTCAATCAGCACTTAGTTAATCACTTAGTTACTTGAATGCAAAGTTTTAAAACTTACAGGGTTTAAATCAAGGCAATCTGTTTACTCAAACGGTTTGAGTTAAGTTAACTTGTCGGGTTTTACAGTGTGCTGTAGAAAGAAAACAAATCTCATAAAAAAATCTCTGTTGAATGTTAAACGAATGTATAAATCTGCATAAAAACTTAAAAATATTGCAGAAATTCCTTAAAATTACACAATTAAAACCAAGACTTCTGTTTTAATACAGTATTATTTGGTATATTTTAAAGTAAAGACTTTTCTATGTAAAACACACAGAAAATGTTGTATAATAACTTTCAGCTACCTTAATTTAAAGCCCAATACCAGTATATTGATCAATTTAAACTTTTATTTCATGTCATTATTCAATCTATATACAGTAAATTCCTGTTAAATATTGGTTTTATCCTGTACAAAAAACACAAGCTCTTGTGATATTAGGTTTCAGGAACATATTTTAACAGTTATTGCTTTATATAAACATTATTTGACAGTATTAACAAGCAACTCTCCAATATTTCTACATATTTGTAGCTTCAATACAAGGGTTTACTTTAAATAAACAATATATTATAGTGATTACCGGCTATCCAATGAACTATCCAATAAATGTATATACATTTACCATCAATGTATGAGATATACTTTATATAAACATTTATTAAACATTAATTAAAATCAACTTTCCAATATATCAACATGACATTTACTCAATGTATGGGTTCACTTTATATAAACATTAATAGACAGTAATTACAAGCATTTCTCCAATATATGCAAAAATACATGTTTATTTTATGTAAACCATATTTGATAGCAATTACAAGCAACTGTCCAATATATCTACATACTTTTTCCATTACAGCATGGGGCTTACTTTATTTAACCACTGTTTGACAGTAGACTTGTGCCGGTATTCGGTAATGCGATATATCGCGGTGATTAATATGCATGATATTGTTATCGTGGGCACTTCTAAATACCGTGAATAAATATACATTACAAATTATGCAGAATTTGGAATGCATTTTAAGAATAGTATTCCCATCAGCTGCTTAAAAACCTCTCAACTCGCACGTGTCAGTGTTTATGAATAGATTAATGAAACAGGACAAATTTAATCTTGACAAAATATATATCAATATAAAGATCTAACCCTCAAGCATCGATGACAGATCGCTGTTTTTTCAATGGAAAGCTTATAAAGACTGTATTTGCTACATTTGTGTAAGCAGTACACATAAAAAAAAAAGGAATGAAAACGCTGTACATACCAGATCCGTTGTAATAACGGTTCGTAAACACATCCACAGCTGTAAATCCTGGCTTAGTTAGAAAGGTAAGGGTCCACTGAACGACATCTCATGAAGCACATTTAGTCCAACGAAGCAATAACGTTGTAATATGGATCATAATTCCTTAGTTTACGTTTCAGTTCTTCAGTGACATAACTGTTTGCGTCCGTTATGGAATAACTCACGGTCAGAAAGAACGTCTTGGTAGTAAAAGAAACAGCATGGTTTTGCAGCTTACAGTGTCACAAACAGAATAAGACGATCCACTGGAAAAAAGAATGAATGAAAGATAGGCGAGAGATAGTTTCTTTGAATTTTGGCGCTCTCTCATGACGTGACGCGTTCTGACGCACCTGTCAGGTGATGGAGGCGGCACTTACAGCGATCGCATTTTCTAGTGTTTTATAATTGAAAAAAAAAAACTATACAGTGGTATGTTTACTGACTAAATAGTTTTTTAGAAGCCTTCAATACTATTGGGAAATATATTTTCTTATATTTGGGGGGTGGGGGGTGTAGACATAGTCTTATAAAAATATTCTCATTTTTCATGATATCTTATTCAGATTTGAAATAGAAACTCATGAGACATGTGGCTTTAAACCCAATACTTTTCTAGATTGCTCCAGGACTCATTTCATGTATTTTTATATCAAATAAAAAAATATTTAAGAGTGGTAAAAAAAAAAAAAAAAAAAAAAAAGCAGCTGTGAGTCCCATAATGGGGGGTGCTGGCTAACAGGTTAATAATTTATTAAAACTAAGGCTTAAAGTAATCAACATATAAGCAAAAGGTCTAAAGACGCTATCCCCAGGTTTCACAGGCTTTATCTAAACCCTGTCTGTGACCTACATACAGTAATATAGCATATTTGTGATTTTGATGTAAACATGTTTTATAATGAATAACTAACAGTGAATTACATAAACCATGTATACTTCTTAAAGACTATTACTTAATGTCTATTTATGATCTGACTGGATAATGTTTGATAAGAATTGTAGATGAGCACATCTAACAGACATGATACAGGTGTCTAAGTGATGTGTGTGTGATATTGTGTAGAATTCACTTTTGTCATCACTGCTTTGTGTTGTGTTGAGATTGTGAAGCGCAGCAGAACTGTATCAGCTGTGTTCAGATGACAGGAGGATGTTACCTTCACCATCTGTAAATACATGATTGTTAGAACAATACGTTTGAATGAAGCTTTGTTTCATGTGTTGTTGACTTGTACATGTATGCATTTATTGTGATGCTAACTTTATATACATTATTTTAATCATTTAGACATGTTTTTTTGTTGTCAGTAAATAAAATAATTATTTTGTATTATTATTTTGTTAATTTATATCACAAAATAAATACATTTAATGTAATGTTAAGAAAAAAAAAAATATAATTATTGGTTGCCATTTATTGTTATTATTGCATGTAAGTGTTGGGGTGGGCAAAAGATGCAATTCATTATGGGGTAATGTTAATTTTCGAGTAGTAATACTTGTATGAGATACTTTACTAGAAAGACACTTTTCACGTAAAAAAAAAAATATTAAAGAGATAACGATTTTAAGTTTTCTAATAATACAAAAAATGCTTTAGGATTACACTTGATCACATTAGTGGAGTTAAAAATATACATCAATTAAAATCAACAGTATTGGCTTTACTACAATCACAAAATAAAAAGGCAGCGGTTTCTGCAACAAGTCTACAACATGGACAATGTTCTTCATTATCAAGATACTTACAAATACATTAATTAAACCTGTCACTTAGATCTTTTAAGTTTTTGTGCTTGTTTTACCTTTGTAGGTCACATGATCAACATAGAGGATGATGATATACAAATTGCACTCATACTTCATACATACGCATTTAGGCTGTTGTACTCTTTTAGCGCTCGTTAAGTTAGTTAGTACTTATTGAAATTACAGTTTTTTTCAACTGCGTAAGCACAATTTTGAAAACAGGGCCCGATTTTTCAAACCCCTTCACACAATTAGCAAACACTACACCAAAGTAGCACAACACCTCAGATCATTTGCAAAATGAAACACTTTTGTCAAAACAATACAATGTCTTATAAAAACCTTATTTTGTTGTCATAACATAAACACAACCATCATATGGTCTGACTCTGTTTGAATCAGTTAAACACTCCTGTGTTTAACCTAAAACACTTTTAGCATTTACACAGAAAGTGTACAAATAAATTCACCGACTGATGAAAATATTAATTTATTTTCATGTACTCAAGTCAGTCAATACTGAAGATTTCAACAAAACATTCATAAAACATTTTCCAGTTTTCATATATTACTTTATTACTGAACGTACCATTGTACTCTAAGCTTACAGTAATACTGTAACATAAATTACATATCCAGTTCAGTACCGAAAACAAAAAACAAAATGAAAGAGGAGATCAGGCTGGCACATGGGAGTGTCACATGCGGAGCTGGTTTTTGAATGGACTGAGACCTGAAATTGCACAAGCAGTAAAGACCAGCTACATAAAATGGAAAAGTGGACAGCTATCTGCTGTTTTAGCTCACCCTTTGCATGCAGAAGAGATGCAGACGGCAAAGAAGGAAAGGGTTAAAGCCAAAACCGACAAAGAATGGCAGCTGGCGGTAGTGCAAGCCATGTCGAGGCCGGGGGGCTATTCTGCTCAGCAAAACCAGCAATCGAAAGGGGGGAGATGGAAAAGAGGAGGAGGAAGATATCCGAATGAAACTGAAAGAAACTCTGAAAGGTGGGGTTGCTGGATCTGCGAGACTGATGAACATGAGATATTGAATTGTACCAGATGCAGACTGTGCAAAAAGGACGGTCATTGGGCCGAGGATTGCCCGGAGAACCAGCGAAATCAACAAGCAGACTGAAGCGAGGGAGACGGAGAGCAGAGAGGAGGGGTCCAGGGCGAGCGACCAACAGTCACAAGTCAACTCTAACCACAAACACACACACATACACTGATGTACTTTCTGCTCTCTGCAATGAAGAAAACGCTTGCTTTCCTTTGTGTATGTCTGATTCTGTTGATAAGCATCCTGACAAATGTGCTATTATGTTTAAGAGTGAAGCTTTTATGAAAATGCCTAAATATCCTATGCTAGTGGAGGGGATATTGATTGAGTTTTTAGCTGACATATATATATATATATATATATATATATATATATATATATATATATATATATGTATTACATATTCTAATATGGTCGTATTTTGTTGTATTTGAAGCTCATATTGTGGGAGGAAAGGTGTACATACTGAGTGTTATTAACAGCATTTTCACTCGCTATAAGCTGATGAAATCACTTTTTAAGGTTGTTTTTGCTCTGTATTCATTGCTCTGTATGTTTCGTGTGTTTTCTGAGTGGTTTGGGTGTTTCAGTGTCTTTATACAGGACCAGGCTCATCACATTTTTTATTTTTTCAGTTCTCCTAACCAACTTTCAGCTTGGCAAAGCAGTTCATTTCACATTCATGAATAATTGATTAAATTTGAGAGATGGAGTCATTGAATGCATTTTGTGCCAAAGCAATGATAATTAATCCTCAGTTTAGCCTACATACAGACTTCTGTTGTGCTCACTGTGTGAAGAGTTCTGCAAAAGTGACCTAGGTATTGAGAAATGTATCCTAGCGTCTGTAAAAAAAAACTGTAATGAAATGTAGAGTAGTAAAAAGTATGAAATTGTGCTTTGGAATGTACTGAAAAGAAAGTTTTCCACAGAAAAACACTCTGATAAACTACAGATACTTTTCATACAGCGATATCCATCCAGAGGCAGATACTAACTGCCCACAACAGCCACAGTTCATCATGCACACACACACACACACACACACACACAGACACACACACACACTTGTGGTTAAAAGCCTCTTTCCAGTCATAATGTGCGTCTTCTCGTAAATTGAAACACCCTCATTCTGCACCACATCAATAGACATCTCAGAGTTGTGTTTCATGTTTCTTCTCTTCAGCTCAACACAAGACGATTAAAACTCATCTTTCATTTTTTGTTAAGAGTTTTTATTCATTTATTACTGAAGCTGTTACAGTAGTCAAACTGTGAAATAAATCAAATAAAATACACAGTGACATAGCAAAGATAGTAATAAGAATATATTAACGTCCAATAACACCAATACAACTTTCACTTTAAGAGCTCTATTGTGTAGATCGGGGGAAATGCCTGTCTTAAGACATTGTTTAGTATAGTTTCTCAAGGCTAAAATCAGACCATTCTGTTTTTGCTTAAAACTTCAACTACAAATAAAACCAAAAAACATGGTTCCTATAGTTTAGGGATGGGTAACTGACGGGCCACTATACCGAAGAGTTTAGCTCCAGGTCAAACTAAACAAGCTGATCAAGGTCTTCCAGATAACTAGAAAGCTACAGGAAGGTGTGTTTGATTAGGGTTGAGCCGATAGTGGCTCTCAGTTTACTCATATACACAGGCATCACCATTACGAAAATTAACCATGGTTTTACTACAAAATAAAACCAAAAAACCATGGTTACTGTAGTTAAACCATGGTAACCACAAATTAACCATGGTTTTGCTATATTAACCATAGTTTAACCATGGTATTTGTAGTAAATCTGTGGTTTTACAAATGGCAGTCAATACGCCAAAAAAACATGGGTTACTACAGTTTTACTGTAATAAAACCATGGTTATTTTTCGTAAGGGCAGGGATGTAGTGGAGGCTAAACGCACGTAAACGCCGTTTACGTACTTCCCAAAATTCGGAAATAGCGTTTACCCACCTCCAAAGTGCGTTTACCCTTACGAAAAATAACCATGGTTTTATTACAGTAAAACTGTAGTAACCCATGTTTTTTTGGCGTGTTGACTACCATTTGTATAACCACAGATTTACTACAAATACCATGGTTAAACTATGGTTAATATAGCAAAACCATGGTTATTTTGTGGTTACCACGGTTTAACTATAGTAACCATGGTTTTTTGGTTTTATTTGTAGTTTTATTTCCATTTGTAGTGGTTAATTTTCGTAAGGGTATCCACCTCTGAATTGAGTTTATCCACCTCTAAATAGCCTACAGTTCCTATGACATTTTAAATTAAGCTTACGTCATTTAGTTATTGTTCATTATTAGTTTCATAGGTTGTTTGTTGTCTTTCACATTGTGCTGCAACTTGTCAGTGTTGACCAATGCTTGCGGTGTTGCCAGTAGTGGGAAGTTCAGATCATTTTACTGACTCGGATCTTTGAGTCTCGTTCAGCAAAAGGAACTAATCTTTTCTCTTCCCGTCTCTATGGGACTGACAGAAAGAATAAAATACTCGGACCTCACCTGTCGATTCAGAACCCATATGTTGTGTAATGCGCATGTGCGGTCAGCACAAAATGAACGAATCACTCTCTGAGACAACTCGGTAACGTTAGTCCTGAGTCATTTTAAAGATTCGTTCAAAATGAACGACACGCAACAGACTGCATCAAAATTCAAAAATGGATATCCGGCAATTAATAATAATAATAATAGGCTAATAATAATAATAATAACGTTCGTTATTTTGAATAGAAATCATCACTCATACAGCAGCCATTCATCTCATCTCCGGTTTATTTGTGTTCGTATACATACAATATCCACGATCCGCCAGGGCTATAGTCCAATGGTACGCACATTTGAATAGATAATAATTTTATTACATGTTTGTAAAATATTTTGTCATACAGAATAACATTTCTATTCATTTTACACTGATTTATGTGATCTGAAGAGCTAAAACAGCTAACAGAGCTGGCGATTACTCTCCTCTTATTGATTCGCGTCAGCTATGACATCAGTGCAATATCATTAGTTTGTAAAGCTGTCAATCATCTCACGTGAACCACGTGACCAAAGGATGTCCTTCTGCAATGAAGCTGTCTGTGTCATTGCGGTCTGTGTCATTGATAAAATATATGAAAGACAAAAGTAAAAAACTATGTGATTCCAGCTTGTTAAATGTGAATATGTTCTAGTGTCTTCTCTCCTCTGTGACAGTCAACTGAATATCTTTGAGTTGTGGACAAAACGAGGCATTTAAGGACCATTCCTGGGCTTTTGGGGAAACACTGATCCACATTTTTCTGACATATTATAGACCAAACAACTAACCGATTAAGTGAGAAAATATTCAACAGATTAATCAACTATGAAAATAATCCAAAATCCCTAATCATTGCGTACAAGTGCATTGCATTGGAACCCCTGGATATAAGCCTCCCTCTCTATTCCTCTTTTAAAAAAAATTCTCTCTGTTTTGTCATTTAGTTAACTTTATAGATTTCAACCTTATTATTCCTTCTTGAGTCTCTTTAACAAGAACTTAGATTAATGTATGAATTGAATAGTGATTGTGTGACCTATATGAGGGAACAACCAGTGATACCCTTGGTAGTAATATCAAATGATAGCCTATAGCGATGTCATCAGGATACACATACACCGGTACCAGTGGCCCACCTTACCGTGAATTTATAGTTTACCCACCTCTTTTTTTAGCACTACACCTCTGACAGGCATCACCCAAAACCTGAAAAATCCTCTACAACTCACAAACAACTCACAAGCAGCCAATCAAAGACAGACTTCAGTTAAAACCACAGAGAACTATTTGTCATGTTTCCTGTTCTTAGAATTGAAGCGCTTGGTGACACAGTTCCTGAGTATTAGGCCGGCGACACACTGGATGCGCGGTGCAAGCGTCTCAGCTGCGTGGCTGTTTTTAATTTGGCTCAACAGGTTAGATCCGCGCGGACAACGTGTGCATGCAAGAGAGTTTGTTGTCATGTGCATCCTCTCCACCATATAAAATCCCCCTGAAGCTCAGACGGCACAACATCAGCAGAGATCTGTCGTGATGAATGTTTCTTCTCTTCAGCTCAACACAAGGTGATTAAAACAATCGTATTTAATTTCTAAAGAGTTTTTATTATTCATTATTTAAGCTCTTACATTGCTGTGAAACTGTGAAACAGTCAAAACTTATATTATATTATATTATAGACTGTTAACAACAACACAAATGAAAGAACAAGTCTAGCAGGTTAGAGATTAGATGAAAATGAAAGAGGAGCACTTCTAAACTAAAACAACAACTTCAAGCTTTTATCTCTTTTAATGCATTGATGTAGAAACACATTTTTACTGAACAAGTGTTTTGCATTCCATGCTTTGTAAGCAAGAAAGTACTGTATTGTTTTGATTATATTCAATGTACATCTTCTTCTTGTGTGAATGACAGTCAGTAATGGCTTTACTTCGTTACTGTACTTTAGTACATTTTCAAGTATCTGTACTTTACTGGAGTAGTTTTATGATGAGTAACTTTTACTTTAACTTCACTACATTCCAAAGCATTAGATCATACTTTTTACTTCATTACATTTCATAAAACATATCTTTACTCCCTATAATATATCACGTGAGGTTTCTGATTCATGAACAAACCGATTCTTTTCAATTAACCTTTTCAATCGGTTCCTGAATCGCACGATTGGTTTATGAATTAGAATGATCCGATTGCAGCTGTTCTCGAGTCGACAACAATCTAAAATCTACCCCAGAATCCTCCTTGTGCCTTGTGTTCTTGAAAATGTAGTTAATCTAGTGACTAAAAAGATTATACCATGATTCCTTCTTTATTTTAATTATGAGTTATTATGTTATGATACTTAGACCCAATAATTACTCAGCATTCCTAGGAAACAAGGTTTAATTGCAATAAAGAAAAAACTAATCCTATAAAAACCTCTAAAACTCCTAAGTAGTGAAAACTGGGTGAAAATACTGCATTGATGGCATTTTTTTGCTGAGACTTGGAGCAATGGCCGTGGATACAAACGTATTTTAGGTTACATTTCAGGTTTAGGGATGTGTCAGATGTGCTTAAAACACAAACTTGCCAGATTGTCACTTTCCAGCAAATAAAGATGACAACATCTTGTTACTACAATATTGTGTGTGATTATGTTGATAGAGATAAATCAATGGATTAAAAACAATGTAACTTACACAGTCACTTCTTTCTTTATTTCTCTGGAAAGGGTTCTTCATAACCAGTGTGTTGGTTCTTGAAACACATCTTCAGATGCACCTGAACACATCATCAGTGATGTTACCTGAGGTCCTCGGGTGTTTCGGGTCTTTCTTCATCAGACACCCTCGCCCAGGTGACCCAGACTGTGACTTGTGTTCAGGAAGCACTCGCTTGCCCCCATGGTGCTCCTCTACGGATCCAGAGCCATCTCGAGGCTTTCTCGGCTGCGTCTGTGATGTTCTTGGTGGCACTGCACTGGTCCAGGCCTCCTTCTACTCATCCTTCCTTCCTCCACGACACCTCTGACCTCTTCCTGTATTCGGCTGCGTTTCTCCTTCCATTCAATTCTTTATGTCGAGGAGGTGTTGCTCTGCTCCCACAAGCTCTTTGTGCCGCAGACGTGTCTGTTCATCCAGCATCCAGCGCTCCACTTTCTCCCTGTCTTCACCAGCTCTCCTGCCTGGGACACCTTTGGGTCGTTGGAGTCTCTATACATCAGCACCTCGTGTGCCCGAGTCACTTTAAACTCCTCTCCCAGGGATTTTAGAGGCAGCCGGAGCATTGTGGTGTTTCCATAGAGGGCAATGTTGAACCTAACCGTCTCCTGAGAAAGCTGCTGACCTTTCTTTCCAAGCTCTCCACCGTAGAAATGGGAACCTCATACACAAGTAGTTGAATATACTCTGCATTAGTTGGACACCCAGCAGAAAGGTAGAAACCAACTCTAAATTAGACTTTTTTAATTTGTATAATCGTCTTCATAGATTGATTGATCTTCATACAGTTGTAATAGCAGAGGTGGTAATAGTTATTATACTTACAGGGTGTATTCTGTACTGTATTGTACAAAAAGGACGCAGATATAAACTATCATCTCTGAAGGATTCACCGTCGATGTAGATGCGTCATCATATTGTCTCAGTGTACACGTCTTTCAAAAACGTATTGTATCAAGCTATGGTAATATACATGTTTGTGGTAAAAAAAGCTTAGATAAACATATGATGAATAATTACACCACATCTTATCGCCGCCACCTTCTCTTGTCTAAAGGAAATTACATAATTGTATATTTACAGCTGATTGGCCAACACAGTAAAACTCCTTTTAAAAATTACATTAATATTGCTTTTCTATACATTTCTTTTTAATGCTTAAGACGGAAATTGAGTAAACACGTGGAGACTGAAAAGAGATGAAGACAAAAAGCAGTGGAAACATGGAGATTGTGAAGATCATCAGATGGAGCAGCTTCAGTGATATAAGACCAGACTGTAAGTAGATGAATCCTGATCTTTATCATCAGACCATGTACTTGTCTCTAAATGATGAGTGTTTTATTCCCAGTCTCTGATCCACACACACATGTGAAGAGCTGCTCTCATCAAACACAGAAGATCAGACATGATGATGCAAGAACATTAAAGTCTCTTCTGGACTCTCCAGCTCCTGCAGCATTCTTCTCTTTATTATTTTATGAAGCATATATTGTACTTGTTTTCTGCAATTCAGTATATATATTGCACTGCATTGCATTCAAGGAAAGTTTAACACTTCTGAACACTTTTCAAACAAATATGAATAAAGTCCTTGTGTTTTCTTTCTCTCTCTCTAAGATCAAAGTTCAGATATAATATATGAATATGTGTTTTTATTGAGTCACGTATGATCCCTCTCTCTCTCAAATACAAATTTAGCAGCTAGTGTGACAGTCATCTCATTCTCTCCAAGTTTATAGAGTAGTTTCTCTGAGTCGTTTAGAGACAAGAATGAAGGATTCAAAGCATTTCTCTCATAGTGCAGTATTTGGGACAGACCAGAAGGAAGTGTTTCTCATCCTCTGTTTGATTCAGCTCACAGTGTTTGCACAGGCGCTCTTCTCTCGGGAGAAAGGATCTTTTATGTCGACCAATCTCTATCTCCAAATCATGATCACTGAGGCGATATTTGGAAAGGATTTGTCTTTCTTTTAATTGCTTGAGTGATAAGTAATTTGACAGGTTTGTGGTTCTGTTTAGGGCCGAATAACACTGGAGTTCGGTTAGGAGCTCAAATTCATTTTTTAATTTTTCTTCATAATTATACTTGAGATTTGTGTCAGTTTCTGAATGTTGGGTTTGTGATTGGAGTTAGACTCAGTTTGGGTGTCCTTCATCAGTTCTGAAATATCATAATCTTAGTTTTTGGGATGTTGACGTCTAAGGCCCAATCCTGGCAGTATTTAGTTAAAATGTCGAGGTTGTTCTGAAGACCTTCTAGTGTTTTAGACAGAATTAGTAAGTATTTGACCTCTGTGTGGTGTAATTGTAGTCCTGGACTGTTCGACTGGTCCAGTAGATCTGCCAGTTCATTGATATATATATATATATGTTAAATAAAGTCTCACTCCTCGCTGTTGAGGAAAATAGTCTGTCCATTGCTGGCCAATATTTACTGCACATTTATTTTGGTTATACATGTTTTTAATTAAGTCATATATTTTACCCCCTATGCCACTTTCAATGATTTTATAAAACAGTCCATTATGCCAGATGGAATCAAAAGCCTTCTTAAAATCTGCAAATATTTTACCATCTTTCTTCTGGTGTAAATTTCCTTTTTTTTAGCGTGTGTAGTGTGTGAATATGTTTGGTGTTGATTAATTTCTCCTTGTAAAGTGTGGAATACTTCAGCGTCGTAGTATGGGGAATCTGATGGAGGAATATAAATTCCACAGATAAAAAGGTCTTTATCTAGAATTCCAGAGCTTTTATCCAATATTAACCAGATGTGATTTTTGCCTTTCTGTAATTTTTTATCCATATGACTAAACCTCCAGAATCTCTACCACGGTGTACTGAGCTGAGTTTCCATGAGGGCACTATGATTTCAGAGTAACGTGAAGGACACTGATCGGACACATCGGATCTACACATCACTCTCTCTCATATGCAGGGATCTAATGTCTCTGGATAAGATCAGACATGAGCTGCTCATGTCAGGCAACACAAATGCTGTCGAAACCCTTTTGATCTGACTAACACAAGGGGAAAATGAGAATGAGAGAACTAGACAGTTGAGTTTGTGATTCAGTGAAGTATCAGTTTTACAGCAGAGATTATCACATGACCATCTATATCATATCAGAATTTAGAAGAGGTTTATTTAAATGAAAACTGTACATTGAATGATATATACTATATTTTGATCAGCTTCAAGATACTAAAGAGATGATGCATCTGAGAGTTTTGTGACCTCACTTTAATTTAAAGCTCATTTTAATATGTTTTTCTACAACAATAACTATATCACTACCATTCCAATCATGTGATTATTTGTAGTTAGTGGTTTACAGTAAGGCTGTAACTGTTCATCTGGTTATGGAACCAAACAGACTAATGACTAATGATTTGTTAAATGTGTTTCAAATAAATGTTTTCTGTTATTCTACATGGACGTCCATTCATTGTCATTTCCACAACACCAAGTCATTTCCACCACCTCATAACTCTTTTTAAAAAAATATGTACAAAATTCTAATCACTCATTACAAATGTTTGCATAGTTTATGGGATAATGTTCCACTTAATGTAATTACACAAGTAGTAATTTTCCGAAATGTATCTGTTACGTAAGACAGAAACAGGATGTAAATGCAAAGCGTAGTTTATTAATTCAGCACAAAGATCAGATTTGACGAAGTAACACAGAAGCACAAGGCAGGGTGGAACGATGACGCAGGTACTTGGATGGACAACGGATGGTGGTGCTCAGTCCAGTGATGATCCCTCGAATGATTCCCGGTAAGTGAGTAATCCTCGTGATGGTGCTCGGTGATCCAGCGCTGAGTGGAGATCCAGGGAAGACCGCCACAGACACGGGTACAGACACAGGAACAGGTACAGGTACAGGTACAGGTACAGGTACAGGTACAGGTACAGGTACAGGAACACACCGGGAAGAACAACGATCTGACAACATGAAACACAGGTTACTGAACTTATAAAGGGAACAAACAATTGAATCCAGCTGGCGCTGCTGATCATCGCTGATCAGTGACCACGTCCACAGACACACACACACACACACACACACAACAGCACATTAGACGAGAGAGAGAGAGTGAATTCATGAACCGTGACAGTATCTAGCCAATGCAATATTATATTTCAGGTTGTGGTGGATGTAAGCTTTTCGTTTGGGCCTCATGACAAATAATTTACTTAATCCACAAATCTATTGTAATTGCAATATAGGTATAAATTGGTAAAACTATGTGTGACAGTGGTCTTACACTGTTAATAAATTATGTATATCATATTAATTTTAAATAATAATCAAATATTTGCATGTGATGGAAATTACATTTGTTTAGTGCGGATCGGAAAATATGTCAAAAAACACCAATTTGTCTTATAATGTAAGTGCGTTCTCTTATGGATCATTAAACTAGAATAGTTATATTTAACTGTTAGATTGTGAAAATTTTGATTTGAATGCTTTTTTTTCCCTCAAGTTCACAAGGCCAAAAGTGCCTGTAGTTAAAGAACCACCCATAAACATAAAACTACTCACTCATTTTAGTTGCATTCTCTGGGCCTTTCTTTCGGCAAATTCATCCACGACGAACGTGGTGTTTAATTCACGGCTTCGTGCATTCTCGATGGAAAGAATTGTCAGTCCCGATAGTTTGTTTTGCGACATGGTGTTCACTAACATTCGGTCGGCAAGAAAAACGGTCTATTTTGGGTAGTTTTAGTGTCGTGACTAACTTCTCCACCTTCTCTTTTCTCTTTAAGGCCCCACTTTTATGTTTATATTAGTCCATCCTTAATGTTCACGTAGATAGCCGCTATAGTAACCTCTCACATTGTGTTTTCTTTTTTTTGGCGCGACGATGCGTCATGTAAATAAATGATGGCGTAGTAGCTAGTCTATGGCAGCCACGGAGTGCAAAAAAAATTATAAATGCAAACAAGAAATGACGGAGAAATTAGACATTACAGAGAAATAAGAAATTACTACACATGAAATGCATAAAAAAATATATTTATTGCGGCCACAATTTAAAATTAAATAGAAAAAAAAACTGTATTAAAAGCTGGACCGGGCCCCCTATTGGCCCTGGCCCATTTGCACGAGCATACCCTGCATGCCCAGATGCTACGCCACGATTCTTTTTTCAACTGTTCAACAGAAGCTCTAAGCGACCATGCAGTATAAATTTTTCCTTCTTGTTTTCTTGTTATAACAATTTATTTTTCTCATTATCTCAACATAACGAAAGTTTGTTTTCTCGTTATAACGACTTAATTTTCTCTAAGAAGTTACAAAACTATTAATTCAGTTTTGTTCTATAATGTTGTAAAGGGTTTTTTTCTACACGTACACACACTGAACATGAACACTCTTTTCAAACAGAAGCTTGTAACGCACATGATATCTGTGACAGCATATAATGACTACTAAAAATGACAAATTATATATAATTTTATTTCAAATAAAGGGGAAATTAAAAGTGAGTTTAATCCAAGCACCTCAATAAAAGATCTTAGAATAGTTCTGAAGTGTTTGCAGTGTTGTTTTGAAATGTTAATTAAAAAAGCAAAAAGTTTAGTGTACTGTCTTTGGAAAAAGCAACAGTGATTGATCCGCCTGTATTTATGTACGGTATTGTAGACGTTATTACATAGGCGAAGCAGAATTTGCTGAAATATAGGCTACAGTAAGAGCGCCTGCATGGCTGTCCAGATGCCTGTCAAAGTTGAGTTCATTACTATAGAAACAGTAAAACTGTTATGTTGTTATTATGAGAAAACAAAATTTCGTTATGTCGAGATAACGAAAAATTTTAGTCGTTATAACAAGAAAACGACTTTCGTCATGTTGAGATAACGAGATAATTAAGTTGTTAAAACGAGAAAATGACTTTCGTCATGTTGAGATAACGAGAAAATTAAGTCGTTATAATGAGAAAATGACTTTCGTTATGTCAAGATAACGAGAAAATGACGTTGTTGTAATGAGAAAATGACTTTTGTTATGACGAGAAAATTAAGTTGTTATAACAAGAAAATGACTTTCGTCATGTTGAGATAATGAGAAAATTAAGTTGTTGTAATGAGAAAATGACTTTCGTTATGACGAGATGACGAGAAAATTAAGTCGTTATAACGAGAAAACAACTTTCGTTATGTCGAGATAATTAAGTCGTTATAATGAGAAAAGTCTTTCGTTATGTCGAAATAATGAGATAATTAAGTCGTTATAATGAGAAAACAAGAAACAAAAAGGCCGCTTAGAAGTTCCGTACACTTAAGACATAACCGACAGTTTTTTTGAACATAGTAATCAAGAAGGGTATTTTCACATATTTTTTATGTATTTCTCAGCACAAGAGCAAAATGATACACTTTCATGACGACATGCAGCAGCGTTCTGTAAACTGTCCTGAGCATCTTCTTAGACTGACCCCAGTCAGACGGTTGAGACCCCCCCCCCCTCTCAGCTGTGGGCCCCTATAATCATCACCACCTTTCACCCCACTATTGACGGCCTGCTGTATTAGATCAATATGGTGCTTCTACTAAATACTGAGCAAAGGGTCTGAATACTTAGGACCATGTGATATTTCAGTTTTTAATAAATGAGCGAAAATGTCAACAAATCTGTTTTTTTTTTTTTTTTTTTTTTGTCAATATGGGGTGCTGTGTGTACATTAATGAGAGAAAAAAAAACTTGAGTCTGAACAATGTTATTCCATAAGTTCACTGTATTAATAGATCTGATTTAAATGACTGAAATATCTGATATGACGTTCATGTGATCTGCTGTAATATTAATAATCTCCAGTAGAGAGCGACACTTGACTGTCTGAAATATGAAATCATGTTCATCTGCATTATATTCCTGAGTTCATACAGTCAGAGCTCAGATGTGTGTTTTCATGATTTCTGTGATCCTGTATTTCAGCAGATATCATCTACAGTATGAACTACAGCAGTACAGATTATTACAGTAAAATAAATTTAATAAAAAACTCGTAGTTCATATTTATTTACAATTAATTTTAGTAATATTTTATTCCATAATGTACAGTGTGGGGACATGACCAGAACAAAGGCAGGGAGACACTCCAGTCAAAAAGAGAGTTTATTGACTCACATCTACATTAAAGTTGATCGTCCTCACAGAGACCCAAACCAGAACTAACTCCTGAGAGGTCAAGTACGCCCCTTTTACACTCGAGGGTCAAACCATCCCAAATTACAGGAAAACACTTCCTCTTAAACCCTCGCCCCGAACCATGCTGCAGTCATGAGCCCCGAGGAAAAAACTGATCAACTTTGAAAAAGTAGCTACAAAATAAACCTTTTCGGTGTCTCTTTTCCATGACCGAATGTGCACCTTAGCACAACAAACAAACAATAGAAAACAAACATTCATATCAATAATGTAAAATAAACAAATACTGTATAAACCAGAAAAAAAATAAATAAATAAAAGGGCATAGCCCAAAGATTAAAAATAAATACAGTAAAAAGCTGATGATATGTTAGATTACTGTAAAACTGTATCATATTCATTCAGAATTATGTGTGTGTACACAGTACAGATGAAATAAACTGAACCATTGGTTGTGATCAGATGAGTGTGAAAAAGAGCCCAGGAACTGATCAGACTGTATTCTGATGATGATGAAGATGATGAAGATGATGCTGGTGTCTGGTGTCTGTGATGTTGTGTTCTCTTAATAAGATCTGAATGAACATCACAGCTCCGTCTGGATCACGTGAGACTAGAAATCACATACATATAGAAATATTCTCATTGGTTTGGATTTATAGTTTTTTCTATAATCACACATCTGTAAATATGTAGTACATCTAGTGCAGAAAGTCTGATGAATCTGTCTGAAAGTGATATTTTATGCCAAGAGTGTGACGGTTAAAAGATAATGATCAAACACTTACAATCCGGCTTTAGTGTCTCCATACTGTTCCATCTCCCAAGTATCTCTCTGCTTTTCTCTTGTGATCCAGTCATTTCTGTTTCATTCCTGCCCTCCATTTCTCTCTCTGTCCTGGTGTTTTGTGGTGGTTCCTGATGCTCCAGCAGATTTCTCTGTGTGTTTTTGTTTTTGTCTACATCACATTTATACCTAATTTGCAGACAACACAACAAAAATAGTTCAACAATGAATCAAACATCAGTTTAGGTCAAACTCAGATGAATTTGTCCATCCTAGAAACACAGTGGGGCCAAAATAATTAAAACATTAGTATTTCCAGCAGATACATTTTTATTATTTCTATCTTTTGTTGTAGTGTCTCCTATGAGTTTCCATTTCCAAACATTAATTTGAGACAGACTTTCTGGAAGCGTCTGGGAGACACAGTTGTTCAGATTGAGTCTGTCTCAGTTTGTTCTGTTTCTTCATGTGACTCCAGACAGACTGATGAAGATCAGATCACATCTCTGTGTGCAGCACACACATCTCACTGCATTATTAATATTAATGACACAATCAGTGTTTGGAAACTCATATTTCCATCTGACACACTACAGCAAAAGATAGAAATAACTGACTTCAAACCAGTTTTAGCAGCTGAAAATACTAAGTGTTAGAAATATTATGACCACCACTGTATCGTTTTTATTTATGTATTCATTTTCTGACAGTATTTTCTGTAAATGAATTAATGATAAACTCAGAGTGATAACCAGATCAATCTAAACCTCCCTCTGGAGAAATGAGTACATAGGCCTATTAAATGAGATAATGCCTCATTCGCCTGTTAAAACATAGGATTACCAAAAACTCTTGCTACTCTTAATGTAATCAATCAGGTGATGAAGTACAGTGATGTCTTCTGTCTTGAATTCACATATGAGTGTTTCCAGTGTAATTTCACATAAATACATCTGGAATAAAATAAGTCTTATTTATGAACTCACCGGGGAAAAGTGAAATATGAACTGTTCATAGATAAACTGAAGAAGAAAAACTTTTTTAAGGTAAGTGGTTGAAGTCAATTTATTTGAGCAACATTTCAATAAACACATTTATTTGAATAATTGAAAAATAATAATTATGAAGCTAAAATAAATAGTTTGAAACCCCATTTTTTATTTATTTTTCAGTTTAGTATTGATCATAATTCCTAGGAGACAAATGAAATCTATCACATTGAATATCACAATGACAGATTTTACTAGTCTCTGTGTGGTGATGTAAAAAGTGTTTGTGTCTCCAGATTTACACTTCAGTTTCACTGAATACAAACAGCAATGTTCAGATTGAAATAAATCAGTGAAATACAACAAACAGTGAAATATAAAAGAGTGTAATGACCTTGTGAAGATCTGAAGAGAGAGACGTGTCCTCTGTGGATCTGAGAGCTCTGCTGCTGGTTTATATACAGTAGATGTGTTCAGAGGAGAGAGAGTTTAACTCACACAATAGAGAAGAGCTCTGCTGCTGGTTTATATACAGTAGATGTGTTCAGAGGAGAGAGAGTTTAACTCACACAATAGAGAAGAGCTCTGCTGCTGGTTTATATACAGTAGATGTGTTCAGAGGAGAGAGAGTTTAACTCACACAATAGAGAAGAGCTCTGCTGCTGGTTTATATACAGTAGATGTGTTCAGAGGAGAGAGAGTTTAACTCACACAATAGAGAAGAGCTCTGCTGCTGGTTTATATACAGTAGATGTGATCAGAGGAGAGAGAGTTTAACTCACACAATAGAGAAGAGCTCTGCAGCTGGTTTATATACAGTAGATGTGTTCAGAGGAGAGAGAGTTTAACTCACACAATAGAGAAGAGCTCTGCAGCTGGTTTATATACAGTAGATGTGACCAGAGGAGAGAGAGTTTAACTCACACAATAGAGAAGAGCTCTGCTGCTGGTTTATATACAGTAGATGTGACCAGAGGAGAGAGAGTTTAACTCACACAATAGAGAAGAGCTCTGCTGCTGTTATATACAGTAGATGTGATCAGAGGAGAGAGAGTTTAACTTACACAATAGAGAAGAGCTCTGCTGCGGTTATATACAGATGGTGACGAGAGGAGGAGGAGTAGTCTACAACAGAACAGGTTCTCCAGGTTCCTGTTTCCTGCTCGTCAGTTTAAAGTCACGCATAATGATGACATCTGACACATCTGTCAAATTGATTGATGGGTTGTTGTCACTTTATTCTAACATTTAGCAAAAAAAAAATTTAACCGTAAGTGCTGTTCTCAGGATGTATAATAATAATAATAATAATAATAATAATAATAATAATAATAATAATAATAATAATAATAATAATAAACATATTCATCGAAATGGGTCTCAAGTCTAGGAGTCCATCAGTGTGTTTTAATAGAGATCCTGATATCTAAAGTCCATTACGGTTCATTATCTACAGAAGAGCCAAGACTGATGACTGATATAATGCTGAGAAACTCATTTCATAATGTAAAACAAACAATGCACAAATTATTGAAATATGAAGAACAATATTTACAAAATTTACAGAAAGCTAAAAAGATGCTCATTATGCACTGACGAACATGAGTGTATGTACAATCATATTTTCTAGAGACATTAGGGAGAAATTACAGTTCTTCTGTTCAGTAACACACTAATGGCTCATATTCATAATCTCAAACTGACCAATAAACCTGATGAATCAGTCTGTCATCTGTCATCATCTTGTGCACGATCACTTTATACTTGATCTTCTTACTTTTGTATTGTCTGTGCAGTATTTTCTCACTCTCTTTTCTCTGTTTCAGTCTATTTGTTGGTAATATTCAGTGTAATATTATTGTCTTGGGTGTTCATGTAGTGTGTGTGTGTGTGTGTGTGTGTTGAATTAAAGGAGACTAGGTTACTGTATGGCATGAGTAAAGTAAGAAATATGATTTCTTTTCTTGTGCTTGACTTAATTTTATTTCACTGATAAATCCTTTACAATAAAAGCAGTGTTAAGAGAGTAATTACAGTCCGTGTTGATTCTGTGGACCTAATATATTTGATTCTATGATAAAAGTCTGATTTGATATTGTACACGCTGCTCTGGATAACAGACATTAAACAAAGACTTCTGTGAAAACTAAACTCTTTCTATGTCCAAAGATCCAATGGAAACCTTTATTAAGAGTATTCTGTGTTTTTATTGTAATGTATATGTGGTTTTCATCTCTTTCTCTGAAGAGGAAGAATCATCTGCGAGTCTGTTCAGAAACTGCAGGAGTAATGCTGAGGATCGTGTTTCGTGTGATCAGCAGTAATCAGAAGAAAGCCCTGGAGGGGAATTCTGTCAAATACTAAAAACTAAACCGGTCTGACGAGTTTAGTTCACAGACTATTAACAGCATGATGTCCTGGTTCACTAGTATGAGGAACATATACCATTTTAAGAGGAAACAATGAAGCATACATGTGTTACTCAGTCAGTGTAATATCAGTCTGATTATTGTAATAATACACAGGTAAAATGGCATTATTTATTATTTAAAGTAAAACTAAATTAAATGAATAGTTATTTTAAGAGAAAATAATGTTGTGCAACTATATCTAATCATCTTACTGGTGAGCTGTTAAACCGATTGGAAGAAAGTTCAGTGTTATACACAAGAAAACAGACGTGTAGGAAACAGCTTCAGTCAGAAGAAGTGTGTGTCACTCGTATAACAGCTTTCTGAACGAGAAGAAGAGACTGCGGGACTCAAGTTATTTTCACACTACTCAATTCATTATAATGATAAATGATGAAAACACAAGGACAATACAAATGTTACAGAAGACACAGCTACACAATGCTACAAACATCAGATTGTGTATCATGCTAAACATTACTTTGCAAATGACCAAAATATAATAAATATGAACTTCATAGAGACTACTGCAATATAAGAGAAAACATGAACGATGCGGGGCTGGTTTCTTCTAACAGTTATTTGACTGAAATAAATAATTTCTGATTTGTTCTCACAGCACAGTTTGTATTCTGGTAACCCGACTGAGAAAACAGTTGTTCATTTTTATAAATGTAGACGTCTGAATAAAGATCCAGAAGAGATTTTAATGTGCTGCTGTGGTTTACAAAAGAGAAAAAAGTCAAGAGTGTTATTCAGACGTAACACAGGAAAACATTGTTTGTGTGGATTGTGATTCATATCTGTTGTGTTATTAATCATTAGGACACAACTGTCTCTCTAAACATTTAACATCATGCAAACTTTTCATCTGTACAAACAATTGCTCTTCCCATAAACAATATTTACTAAAATACTGGAAACATTTGATTGACAAGTCCTCAAGTTGTATGGTTTAAAAAACAAACCCAGTCAAACCACAGTCAAATTATAAACCAACACGTGACATAATCTCACTTCATCTTCAAGTAGCATTCAGTTCATTGTTTGTTGAGTTCCTTGTCATAAAGATCAGATTCATGAAATACCTTCAGACATGTCTGCAGTCACACCTCTACAGCATTTAACCTCACACATTCTTCTGTTTGTCTGAGATGGCCTTTGAAGCAGTTTTGCTGATACTCATACTGTTCTATGAAAGCTATAACAATGTTTTATTTACAGAGCACATTTCAAGAACCCAAGGACAGAATATGATTTCAACAAGTGACACAAATAATACAGATAGACAGTGATCATATGAGATATGAATTATTATAGATCTGAAAGCTGAAAAGCCGTCTCTTCTCACCTTTTGAACCACATTCATTACAGTATTATAAAGTAGACACATTCACATCTGTCCAGCTGCAGTAACACTTCTGCTGGATCAAACTCAATCAAGTCAACTTCTCTTCAGTGATGTTCTTCAGAAGAAACAGTTTTCTGTCTGTCACCCGTTACAGACTCACATCTGTCTCTGATCAGACTCATTTTTAGCTGAAACTCGTGCTGTACACCAGTATAGAAGCTATTTTCAGTGACAGGAAATACATTACTGTAACTATATGGGTGCCGTGCTTTCAGAAAGTGCAGAAACACTGCTGTAGAGCAAGAATAAAGATGTGAATCTAAGAGATCTGATGTTTCTAGACCTGATTCAGCATCATTTCTCTAGTTCTCATCATATGTTTAGTGCATCTTTCATTAATACAAGTCAGTAGTGTGTTACTTTAATGTGTGTACGTTAAAACTGTTATTAGTTTCATGTCTAGTATCTTTACTGTTATCGAGTTTGTGTGTCATTATGATCCTCATTAATCTTCAGATCAGATCTCTTCTCATACTCTAAACTGAAACTGAAGTCTTTGAGATTGTAGTAAAATCTGCTTGAGAACAACAGTTTCTATCTTTCCTGTAATAATCAATATAAAACACTATTAGTAACACTCTTTCCTCATCATCTTCTTGTTCTCTAATGACTGTGTTGTGTTAAACAGTAGAAGTCTGGTGTAAAGTCTGGAGTCTTGTGTTTCTGTTAAAGTCATTGATGAGCTGCTGATGTGAATCAGGTGTGTTTCATCACACATTTACATCTTCTTCAGCTCTCTGTCACTCATTTAACCTTTACACTCAGATTTAAACTCTACAAACAATATTAGACTGCGTCTGAGATCAGAGATTCACTCAACAGCTGCTTCTGAATCCAGTAGATGAGATCCTATCAGCTGCTGAAGTGAAATCTGTGTGTGTGTGTGTGTGTGTGTGTGTGTGTGTGTGTGTGTTTTCAATGCTGGGGTCATCTGAAGTCCTCTCAGTGTTGTGTTCATCAGTGTCTGGATCTAATCTTTATTCTGGTGTTATTCAGATGTATCCACTTAATATATTCTGCTTGATTTCTGACTAAACAGCTGAAAATATCTGTAGAGTAAAGCTGAACACATCTGTGTCTCTGCAGCACAGAAGCAGTCCTCAGTAGCACAGGGATATTTGTAGAAACACACAACAATACACGTCCAGGGGTTTCTGTGTGTTATTTCTACTGTTAGCATGTGTGAGTGTTCACTATCAAACACAGAGAAACTGTGAAGAGCAGCAGCAGAAACCCTTCATCAGTCTGTTAGTGATCAGATGAGTCTGAGAAAGAGTCCAGCAGCTGAACACACTGTAGTCTGGATGATGAAGATGATGAAGAAGATGATGAAGATGATGAAGATGATGAAGATGATGAAGATGAAGATGAAGATGAAGATGATGAACATGAGCCCGGCGGCTCGTACACGACATCTTCTCAGCAAGCAGCGGCGCTAATTTGTCAATTCCCCACACAGTGAAATGACAGAGAATATGAAACCGCTTGGCGGCAGTGGCACAGAGAATTGTTTTTATTGTTATTGTTTTTATTATTTGTAACTGCTCGTGCCACCCCTCATGTATCACGAGAAACACAATATACAGTACAACATACTGTAATAATTTGAAGGAATTTTCAGTTTTTGTTTTTTGAATTACTCTTTGCATCGTGGAAGAAGAACCAGATTTCAGGTTTGGAGAACCGTTCTTACACTTCATGGTAAATTAATTTTTGTTAAATGTCACATAAACTGGTTTATTTGTCAAATGATTGTCAGAGCCTTGTATTCATCATCTTCACTCGACTGAAGAGCAGCACAACTGTGTTTAGAGACGTTTAATGACTACAACAGAAGCTGACAGAAGAACTATCATCATCATCATCATCTTCTTTTTCTTCATTATCTTCATGATCACCATCATCTTCTTTATCAAACATAGACTTTTGTGTTTTACAAAACTGTTTGTTTCATTTTGCACTGTTTTTCGTGTATAATATATATTTTCTGTATATTTTTTAAAATTCATTTAACTGTAATAAATCTGTCCTGCTTCAGGAGAAAACAAGCCTGTTTACAATTAAAATCAGTCAATCTATCAATCAATAAATAATAATAAATCGTACTTTTCCAACTACATCACAAACCAAAGATAATTATGCATAACACAAACAATAAATAAAAAACGTCACTATCCACAGATTTAATATGGACTATGCTGATTTGTTTGTTGAGAGAGACAGGTTTCAGTGTGTCAGAGTCAGAGAGTCAAGTGTCGCTCTCTACTGGAGATTATTAATATTACAGCAGATCAACAGATCACATGATCATCAGCGTCATATCAGATACAATTAAAATAGAGATATAATGGTAAGTCATTTTAACTTTTTAATTACTTAATAATAATTAATATAATTAATATAACATAATTACTTTTTTTCTTTTTTTATTAGATCTGGATATGTTTTCATATGTTTAAACGGAGCGACAACATACTGACAATTATTCACTCTAATCTGAGGATCTGCAGCATTAGATCTCCACACACTGCATGATCTGTGTAATATCAGAAGCACATTTCAGTGACCTCTGATAACAGATCAATAAAGTGAAAGTGAAAGTGACGTGACAATATTAACTGTACACTAGAAACATTCGTGTTATGTGAAGCTGCTTTTAAATTATATTATATGAATTGAATATTATCTATAATATAGATAAATGATCACAACTAACAGACTCAATGTTTCTCTTCCTTCATCGACCTTTGACCCCTGTGATACAGTGAGGTGTCTCCCTCTACAGGAGATCCTCAGAATCACACAGAGTTACAGATCTACAAATATATATGAAAGTAATTTCCAGTATTTTTAGTTCTCACTAGAGGGCGCTGCATCAATCTGCGTCTGAAAATGTTTTTCTGTAAAAAATTTTTACAGAAACTAATCTTAATGAGTAAAGTTGTCTCACCCTCCAGCAGACAGATGCATCAGTGTATGTCAGCTACAAGTGTGCATTTTGCTGTTTACCTGGTTCTTCCTGTGGAATTTCAATCACAAAATGAAATCAAAGACCACTTTTGGTTAATTTTAGTTCATCAACCACACATTTCTTCAGAGTAAGTAATGTACAGTTCTCTCTCCACCTTCAATACCACGACTGAGGTGTCCTTGAGCAAGGCATCGAACCCCCGACTGCTCCCCGGGCGCCGCAGCATAAATGATGAACACTGCTCCGGGTGTGTGTTCACAGTGTGTGTGTGTGTTCACTGCTCTGTGTGTGTGCATTTCGGATGGGTTAAATGCAGAGCACAAATTCTGAGTATGGGTCACCATACTTGGCTGAATGTCACGTTACTTTCACTTTTTCACTTTCAATCAGAGTAGGCCTGGGCGGGGCGACACGTGCAACCACACCCGGAGCAGTGTTCATCATTTATGCTGCGGCGCCCGGGGAGCAGTTGGGGGTTCGATGCCTTGCTCAAGGACACCTAAGTCGTGGTATTGAAGGTGGAGAGAGAACTGTTCATGCACTCCCCCCACCCACAATTCCTGCCGGCCCAGGACTCGAACTCACAACCCTTCGATTGGGAGTCCAACCCTCTAACCATTAGGCCACGACTTCCATTAGAATATTGCAGTGTCATTTATCAGCTGCATGACAACAATAATATCTTATGCTATATAAATTAAAACAGTAATGATTCATCCTTTTCATTTGCTTTCTTATACTCTGATGATATTAAATAATAAAATGTTCTATAATTATTTAATTCATAATTCTTCTATCTGAACTGAAGACCTGATCCTCCCACCGTGGAAAATAAATCCAATTAATTTTTTAAATGTAGTGGGTTGTTTGTCTGTTAGCCTAAAGATCTTCTTAATTTAACAAAACAGGCACATTGGGGAGTTATATGCTAATGTTTTTTTCTTCTTATGTGCATTATAATGAAGGCGTTATAAAACTCATAGACAGTAAAAGAAATGGACACAACGACCCCATTGGATTCAACGGAGACAAGTGAAGTCGATAAGAAGCAGACACTTCCTGGGGGTCGAGTGTACTGCGCAGACTCAAACTGAGCTTGATGACGTAAATGTCACGTGAACAACCTGCAATCTTGCAGACGTTGTTGAATAATCTTGTCCTGTTGCTTTTATGGACTCTCTATGGGCTTCTCCCTTGACTTCATGCCTCCACCAGGAAGTGATCACGTTCATCTGTCAGCTGTCATTTTGACTGCCATGACAACCGAAGCTCCAGTCCGCAGTGAAGAAAATACACATTTTTGGGGGATTTCCATGCTAAGTTTTTTATATCGAGCATCGCGTTAGTTCAGTCAGATCATGTTAGTCACACTTGCATCAGCCGACAGTGAGCTGTTCCTGACGTGTACCAATCCGGTCTTGACACCTATCATCAGCGGTCTCTTTAAATTCCCATTATTCAGTGTCTCTTCCATCGCATTGCTGCTTGCAATTAACTGATCGCATCGCTGCTTGCAAATCAAACTGTTGCAGTTTGTTTCAGAACATCTGAAATCCACATCTAAGATAAGTGAATGCTTTTCAATCCATATCGCTGTGTATGTTGCCTGGTGGTTAACATGGTTTTGCATCGGTTGCAGGAATGAATTTTAAAGAGGGGGGGGGGGGGGGTGAAATGCTATTTCATGCATACTGAGTTTTTTACACTGTTAAAGAGTTGGATTCCCATGATAAACATGGACAAAGTTTAAAAAATTAAGTTGTACGTTTGAAGGAGTATTTCTGTTCCAAAAATACTCCTTCCGGTTTGTCACAAGTTTGGGAAAGTTTTTTCCGAGTATGGCTCTGTGTGACGTTAGATGGAGCGGAATTTCCTTATATGGGTCCTGAGGCACTTCTGCCGGAAGAGCGCGCTCCCGTATAGCAGAGCACTGAGAGCACAACAGACTTCACTGATCAGAGCGAGAGCGTCGCCAAATGTCACAAAAGAAGTGTGTTTTTGGTTGCCAGGGCAAGACAACCCTGCACAGATTACCAAAAGAGAAACAGCATTAAGGGACCAGTGGATGGAGTTTATTTTTACAGAGCATCAACGGAGTTGTGCAAGTGTTTGTGTTTGTTCCCTGCATTTCGAAGATGCTTGTTTTACAAACAAGGCCCAGTTTGACGACGGATTTACACATCGTTTATTTCTCAAGGATGATGCAATCCCAACGAAAAAGGGTCACGATCGTGTGTTGGAACCGCAGGCGGTGAGTAAAACTGATTAAAATATCTCTGCCTCCTTGTTAGTGCGTCTGCCTCCCATGCCGGAGACCCGGGTTCGAGCCCCGCTTGGAGCAAGTCATTGCTGTTGCTCCTCTCGTTCAGTTTCAGCCTCGGGATCTGATTCTGGATCATAAATAAACGGCTGAATCTGACTGTTAGCCATGGTTTGTTTGGGATGATGTTTTTTTCCTCAAGGTAATGTCACAGCTTCCAGACGCTCTCAACACAAAAGCCTACTGGCGCTCGTGATTCTTTAGCTCCGCCCACACATCACGCCTCCAGCGGCTCGTGTTTTTCCGGGAAAAATCGGTACAGACTATCTTTCTCTTATGAATATAATAAAACTAAATACTTTTTGTAGTTATGAAGGATGCAGTACTGCTCTATAGGTACTCAAGATTAACAAGATATTAAGTGAAAAGGAGCATTTCACCCCTGTAGTCTAAGACCTTCTTTAATGTAGCTCTGAAATGAATTGTATTATGATATTTAAAAAAAAGGTAACTTTAAATGGTAAAATACATGATTCTCACCAAGTTTTGTAAAAACATGAATCACGAGGGGGCAGCTTATGAATGCAGATAGTGCTTGCAATGAGCTATCTTACGACATTTACAAATTGGTTTATGAATCTGTAATAATTCATACAATAACAGGCAAATTTTGGTCAAGTTTTTTATTGAGCTATTCACTATCATAAGCTGCATCCAAAAACTGAAAAATGCTGCCTTTGGAGGATCGCATTCGCAGGTAGGAAGGCTTCAAGGCACGTCCGAAATCAATGTCAGCTTAATTTCCTGTCTCCTGAGATGACTTCATCTGGCCGGTTTTTGAAGGCAGCATAGATGTATCCTTCGCTGCCTTTCATATCCCACAAATTAAGCCAAAAAATAAAGATGGCGTCTGAAAGTTGCGATCGGTGGTCAGTTTGTGTGTAAATGTATGTTTTGAACAACGTTATCCACCTATGTAATTTCTAGCGAGAAATTAATATTGCAGTAATGAAATATCCACTTAGTTATAACCAAAGCTCTCTATATTTTGCTGTAGATCATTAAACCATTACTTCGCCTCAGACGCCTGTCCAAAATCCGTTTCATGACGTGCCTTCGGGAAAAAAAAACTTTGTCATTGACAGATTAGACAGTAAGCCAGCAAGTGGAATTCTATCATTTTTGTCCACTATTTCCCAGTCTCTACTGTATTGTCAGTGTCTACTAATCACTGAATGCACAGCGTTGCCAACATCACGTTCCCATTCTGATGACCGACTATTGATGTGATTACATGGGTACAAGTAATCGGTTTAACATATTTACATGGCAGGATTTTAACTTAGTTCAGGTATAGAAGATTATCCTACCTCTCAACAGATTACCATTTCTGTTTAGCAATTTTTATTCTGACGGAGGTGTTTCTATGGAGCATTTTCATTCATACTGGACACCATTCTAAGTTTCCGAAGGGTGCATGCTTCCCCTGCTGGACTACAACCCTCCATTATGCAACCTACAGCATTAATGTATATTACATGTTCCTCATGCCGCAGCAAGGGGTCGTATGTATCACACGTTGGGGAGTTTTGGCATATGGTTGTTTTGGGGATTTGTCTTGCTGCTCTCCCCGCTCTGTCTAAGCATGGCTGCATGGACAGGCGAGTGGAGTGTTGCCCAGAACATGATCATACTGCCAACACGAACTGTATGCAATTATAATTGTCATAAATATACTTGACGGAAGTGGTCCTGATTAAAATCGAGCATTGCGTTAGTTCAGTCAGGCCATGTTAGTCACGTTTGCATCAGCTGACAGTCAGCTGTTTCTGACGTGTACCAATCCAGTCTTGACACCTATCTCCTGCGGTCTATTTAAATTCCCATTATTCAGTGTCTCTTTCATCGCATTGCTGCTTGCAATTAACTCCCTCCTCCAACCCCAACTCCACCAATTGACCCTGTAATCCGAACTAACTTGTTCTTTCTTTAAAGTGTCTTCTTTGGAAGCAGTCTCTATGACGTTTTGTTTACAACTCATGTAATTGAGAATTGTAATTATGTATGCTTATATGGTTCTGTTCTGTACCCCAGGGGGGTTTGTCTTGCTGCTCTCCCCACTCTGTCCAAGCATGGCTGCATGGACAGAACATAACCATACCGCCAACACTAACAGTATGCAATTATAATTGTCATAAATATACTTGACGAAAGTGGTCCTGATTTAAGTAATTTTTTTATAAATCTTGATTTTTTTCACAACTTGTGTGCAATTCAGTGTGAACTGAACTAATAGTGTCTCATGTCTCATTTTGATAGACGGAGCCCTGCCTCAGCGCATTGAGATCAACATTGAATTCAGGAATCACAACCTATTTTCCAGTAAGACAAACTTCTTTTTACAACAAAATATATACTTTTACAGTGAGTTAAATGATTTTCCTTAAAGGGTTATAGTTTACCCCAAAAAATAAATAATCATCTACTCACCCTTGAATTTTGTGCCCAAATGTGCTTGCCCATATAATGTCAGTGTATGGCGAATAACATTACGCTGTTAAAATAGAAGCCAAAGTATCACAGAGTGGTCTTCTGTATCGTGATGTATATTCCAAGTGTTCTGCA
The DNA here is from genome assembly GCF_003368295.1 of Carassius auratus. Classification (NCBI taxonomy): domain Eukaryota; kingdom Metazoa; phylum Chordata; class Actinopteri; order Cypriniformes; family Cyprinidae; genus Carassius; species Carassius auratus. Next base: position 111,692 of record NW_020526232.1, read on the forward strand.
GGTATACAATAAGGTTTAGTGAGAAACATACTGTATAACCGCTTCCTCACAATGGTATTAGTTATAACTCTGTTTTTATAAGGTGGAATCACTAACTATGTTTCAATACGACCTTCACAAGTCTGTAATATAAAAAACAAATAAAATAAAAAAATACTTCACATTCATTTGCATATGGTTTTATCTTTTTATACCCTTTCATTGACACACACAGAAATCGTACATGTTTTTACCCTCAAAAACCAACAGCATATAAACATAAGTCTTATCTGTTTTTGGGTGACGGTGATGAAGACGTTGATGATGATGACGATGCTGACGGCGACGATAATGACAAAGACAATAATCCTGAAAGTCCATTCACCACACTCTAATCCATGAATGTCCACGGTGTACATCCAAAAGTTTCCACGTGCAAACCTTTGTGTTGATATCGAATCACAGTAAACCCAAGTCTTCAAGATCACTAGTGTGGCACAATCCGGTTTCAGGATCCACAGCAGTATTTCACATTGCCTCTACTTTCACTTCATTGACATGTTTCAGACAAGGTTTCAAAACTATTAGTTTCCCAATCAGGACCAATGATTGTTTGGAGCCATAAGCCATGCTTATTCCTCCATTACCAATCTACTACTTCTACTCTCTACGCCAGTTTTATACATCAGAGTATTACATCTTGTTGCCCCCTCATGGTGAGTAGTAGAGGTACAACGAAAAAAACATGTTAACAGGTTTGACTGTTACAACTAAACTTTTTCATATTATTTAACAAACATCCTGACTTGATTGTTGGTCTCTGTGCATGACTGTGTGTTCAGGTTGAAATGAATGCTCATAAATGGGACAGCACATAAATAAATGACATGGATGTTTAATTCTCCAAGTCTTGTGAGGGCACAAATTCACTTTGAATGGTGAACAATTTAACTCACTCAGTATAGAGAGTTTGAGTACTGTATATTGAAAAGTTATTTACAAATATATACAAATGAATATATATGAAAGTATATGAAACAAACACACACACACATATATATATAATAGTCACCCACTATCAGAGTCCTTGGCTCGGCTGCGCTCTGAGCTGCTCATCCTTGAGCGTCTGTTAGTAGCGGAGTGCTGGCTGATCAGATCCATGTTTAATCACATTTGGGGATTCCTCACCCACATTCATTAATGCTTCAAATCTGTTCTCCAGATGTATAGGGGGTGGTAGAATACCAGTATTCACAAGTCTTGTCATAGTCGAATCTGGGGTAGAGGAAGCTATGGCAGCAATATGAGCAATATGTCTCGTGTTGCTTTGGGTCTCGCTCCCTGTGTGTGCCATCGATTAGTGTGGCGATCAGTTTTGGCTTGTTCCTCTACACTTGGTGTAAACTATTGAGATTCAGAAGATTCATGGGACTCACCGGCTGTATGCTGAGGGGGTGATTTTTGTAGTATTATTCCAGTCCCAAAGAGTTTTTAGTTTTAGCGTTTGTGCCAAAAATCTGTTGTTTGAGCACTGTGCTGATCTGCTGAAGTACAAAACTGCTGAAGTAAAAAATCAGAGAAAAGTACAGAAATAAGAAGCAAAGCACAGAGCAGTAAGATAGAACGTCCGAATGTTAGCAAAGGCGGAAGCTAAAAAAAAAAAGAAGGTCTTTGTATTTTTGTATTTTGGTTTTTTTTTTTTTTTTATTGTGGTCTTTAAAAACAATGTCTGTGGACTGTAATGTGTTCATTTGTAGGAGATGCTCGTATATTTGTAGTTTTGATACCATTTCAGGTCCAAATGTTAATGATCTTTGTGCACATCATTTGCTGGGCAGAACTGCATTGTGTTAGATGTTGTATTCTAATATATGGATGATTGACAGCTGAAATCACATTGAATGTTACACTTTTTCATGGGAAGCCCCTTACAAAGCTTTAAATTGCTGAATATTGAAAATAATCAAACAACAAACATGACCATTTAGATTTGACTTTTTTACATATTTATATATTACAATATTAAACAAACGGTCAAAATGATCAGTAAAGAGATGGAAACTCAGTTTGTGCTGTTTGTGGCACAGAGAGCACACTTTCACTTTTAGCAATCACAGACATTTAAAATTAATTAATCTTTAAGTCATATATTATTTATTTTATTAATAATTTTTCATTATACTGATGGGTGTATGTTTTGAAGCCAGATTCAGGCGTGAGGACTAATAAAACTCAAGTTCAGACTGACGTCTCATCAGCGTTGGGTTCTGTGTGTGTTTGTGGCGTCTGAACATCTCTGAGATTTTCTCTGCAGACCAAACCACACAGAATAGAGTCTGAAAACACTCTCGAATTAATCAAACAGAAAGACATTACCCACCAAGATGAGCTGACATATGCATATAAATGAAATAAATTCACAAAGATGATGAACATAAAAGGTAAGTACATCATAACATATGTAAGAATAGCAACAGTGAACAATGAACAGTTTTTTCTGACAGGAGTGCAAGAGGCTTTACAGCTGATTGTAGATGTTACAGCCAATACGATCAGAGGAACAACACTTGTGCAGAGACTGAATAATGACATGTTTGTAATTTCAAGTGGACGCCCTAAAGGAATAGAAAGAAATAATGCACTCACTATAGAAAAAAAAAGCACAAGGATGGAGATTATGATGTAACAGGGCACTGAGAAAATACGAGCAGAACAAAGCGGATATTTCAGAGTCAAAATCCCCTCCAGAGCCACCAGCTGATGCAGATGAAAACCAAACCAATGTAATCCAAACCAAAACTCTCCAAGCTCAAGGATAAAGGATCTGAATTCTGTCAGAAACCCTGTCACTATATATAGATGAAGGGGTAATTGTATCAGGTCATTGAAGAGGAGGAGGAGGATGAAGACTGAGATTCGGTCTCTGATCTTTCTGTGAAGCCACAGAAGACGAAAAGCCCAAACCAGAGCTGACAGACCCACAAAAACACTAGCGATGAAGAAGATACTCCTTATGATATCTGAAGAATCATATATTTGAGTTTCAACAATCAGATAATCAGTAATATTGTAATAATAACCAGTATCAAAATAATAACTGTGCTCACCTATCCAGGTCTGATTTTCACCGTTCATGTTGCTGAAAAAAAAAAGTTTTATGTTATTTAATATTGAGTAATAGTGTGAATTATTCAAAACATAGCTGTTTCATATTCATTGCTCTCTTTAATGGAAATGACTTGCTCTAATTAATAATGGTTACACTGTCATAGTTAAATCAGAGCTCAGTGAATTTCTTTTTAAATCCATGCAGGCCAGATCTGGGCCGAAACTGTTTGCTGTCTGGGTAGTTTCGATTAAATCTTTTAAAGAAATGTTGATAACTAGGAAACACATAATAAGAATTTAAATAGAAAGACAGTAAACATCAGTGTTCATCTGTATGTCTGTGTTTTTGGAGTCAGGTTGAGTCTGAGAATGCAGTGTACTTGGTGTGCTCAAACTAATGCTAGTCAGCTAGTCGCGTTCAGTAATACTCTAATAAAACAGTTATTTGTAACATAAATCTATGTTGAGTTAACCAACTATTTTAAGTGTTCTCCATCATTCTGAGAGATATAAAATGTTATGTTGTGTTTCACTGCTTTGAATTATTCTCACAGTAAATAAGTTTCTATTTTTGTTTTCACATTATGAGAGCGAAAAAAAAAAACGAAGTCAAGAAACCTACAACACAGCACATAATATAATATATTATTAAAATACTTGAGTGTACCTAAGGAGAAACACTTCCATGACCGTTTCTTAACACTCTTAAAAAGTGCACTTTTTCAAATGTCAAATCAGACAGATGAGATCTTACCTGAATGAAACTGAAATGTGTTACAGTCGCTGTCTTCAGTTCAGATCACTGTGGTTCAGTTTGTCTTTGTCTCTCAGAAGCTAATGATGTTTTCTCATCAGTCAGCAGTTGGTCGATGGTTAGTGGTTAAAGCTCAGTGTGTCTCTGTTCTCATCTCACAGCACACACTGTTGTTCCAGAATAAGTTTTCCTTCTGAAAAATAAAGACATTAATTGTATTGAATGTGCACTTGTAGTGTAGGCTCTACTTTGAATCTTAAAAGTATAAAATGTGTACAGGGTACTCGCAGATAATATAATATTATTAAAATACTTGAGTGTACCTAAAGAGAGACACATCCATGACTGTTTCTTAACACTCTTGAAAAGGGCCCTTTTCCAAACGCCAAATATGCAGTCTAATAAAAATATAAAAAATAGAACTAACCTATTGGCCTATATAGAATACAGTCTATTTATATTTTATTTTTTATTTTATTTTATTTTTTAGCAAATTTAACTTCATTTGTTATAAGTTAAGATGTATGATCTTTGTTTTGTATGTACGTATGACCTTGTTGTTTTATTATTTCTATTATTTACTTATTTATTCTAGAAATTACATGTAATGTTCAGTTGCAAAAATCCTTTTGAATGCAGATCCATATTGTGAGAGGATAAAATAAATCTATTAAATACAAATAAGCAATGCTTTATGTTAATTGTGCTTCATAATTAAAACATATTGTATATAAAATATATATAAAAACATATAATATAATGTGTGACTTAAGCGGTTAACATTTTTAACGTGGCTGACACTCCCTCTGAACGGGGCCGTGCAGAGACCTTTGGAGGGGCAGGTGCACAAAGTATAAAAGGGGCACATGGAACAAGGCTTTAAATAGCGCGGTTCAAAATATCAATACAGCAATATATTGTGATGCATTCCTTGCTGATTTGCGTATCGATATGCATGGTTATATATTGATACAGCAGCAAATGCTTTGTTGCAGTTTTGAAAAAGAAACAATAGAGAAGACAATTTTAAGTTTAAAATAATAATAGCTCTGGGATTAGAAACTGAAATGTCTTAAATTGTCCCAACATGATGGCTTTTTCTTCTCTGTTCTACAGAATAATTAAGAACAGCGGTTATAGTAAAAACTATAGAAAACACTTGTGCCTCTACATTTTCCTCTTTTTCACCAGCCTCTGTCTCATGGCTTGCTGTTCCCTGCTCTCTTTCTGTCATGTGTGCCTCTACATGTCCCTCTTTTTCTTTCTCTATCTCCATCTCCTCATTTAATCTATTTCTTTCCACTCTCTGTCCATCTAGGAACAAGGCACAATTTACTATTTCATTATCAATCTATTATTTTAACCATCACTACTACTCTTGCACCTAATCAATAAGTCCACCTTGAAAATTGATACAAAACATAAAAAAACTGATACACTGGAATATAGTGATTCGTATTTTTATTACTGTTGTAGTTGTTGTCTAAAATCGAACACCTTTGCAATGTAAACAAATTACAGGGCTACATTTGTTATTCATCTCCTTCACACTGCACTTTGATGTCAGGTATATTATGCATTTTTTATTGACACTGATATTTTTACATCTATTTCCAGAGAGATATTATTGAGTTTACAGGCTAAAGTGGTCTTGCTGTTGTAAACACTGTTGCTATTGTAAAAAAAATATTTGCGTCACATTTAAAATATAATTATATTTTAATTAATTTCTGAATTTTTATAATGATAATTCAGAGAATGAGAAAATCTAAATAAGCCTTACCAGTGTTGCGATAATTATTTTTAAGGCACTCAACGTGTAAAAAAATAAATAAGTACTGTAATATAATAAACGTTTAGTCAAACTTTTATTACCCGCGCTTATAACACTAGCACAGAATCAGTTCAGAATCAATCACCAAAAGAATCAGTTCGGTTCAGACGCTCTGTGTGTCGGTCTGCTTCACACTGAATCACACATGCGCAGTTATCATCAGCTCCTCGGTCCTCGAATCGGACGCGTCTGACAGAAATGGTTCTTGGTTCAGTGTACGAATAAATGTCGAAATAATTATTATTTATTATTGTTATGCGTAGTTTGAAGAGAAACATGTTTTAATCTTTTTCTTGGATATATATATATATATATATATATATATATATATATATATATATATATATATATATATATTTTAATCAGGAAGAGGATGGGGGGTCATAGCGTTTTTTTGCAGGGTCTTGAAAACCCCAAGACCCCCCCCCGGCGCCACCGGTGGATAGATGTTGTCTACAGCTTTTTACATTGTAGATAAAAACAATGTCAGCTTAATAAAAATTCATTTATGCAGCATCTTAATTAGGAATTCTGACATCTGAAAAGTCTGATAGCCTTACGCAATATGCTATAATATTTAAACTGTAAAAAATGCTGCAATTAGTTATAAGAACTTAAAATTAACTTTAGTTTAGATTAATTAAAATTTGTTGAGATAACTTAAATATACAATTTAAGTCAAGCAGGAACACTTGCTTTTTTAAAGTTGAAAACTGTTGAGGATTCGGAAGCTGAAAGATTTACAGAAACACTCTGAGCAATGAGCCTAGAGAAATATAACTGATAATTGAGTTTGCTTAAACAGTCGTATATTGGGATTTAAGTTATATGTTAATTTTCCTGTACTAATTGGTATTCTAATAATATGAAATAAAATTGTCTTTAAGTAAACAAGTTTCAAAATCCTGATTAATCATTTTGAGCTTCTAAACAGTGGCGGCTCTAGACAAATTTTACTACGGGGGCCAAGGAGGGGCCAGTGTTTAACCAGAGGGGCACATTAAAAATGGCAACATATTTTATTTAAATGTAATGCAAATAAATACAAAAAGTAATTCTTGAAAAAATCTACACAGTAATTTTACACAATCTAAACATGTTTATAAAAACAAATTACTATTAGTACTCTTATAAAATTCAATCAGGCAATCATAGATTTCATAATTTAATATTTATATATGAATGTCAAGAATTCAGAAGTGTATATATTTAAAATCCTTACACTACACTACACAGAAATAATATACAATTAAATTATCCTTATTTTAAATGTATTGTGCAGGCTAAAAATATAATAAGCTTTTAATAATCTTTCAGTGCGCAAAACCATGATAATATGAAACGCTTCAGAACTGAGCTCACAAAATGATTTTAAAAGTTTACGGCTTTTAAAACGTGTGTGATCTAACAGCCACAAGCGAGTCTTTTAAAAACAGCAACAAACATAAAATACAAATGCACAAAATAAAGTCATTTTATGCAAATCCACAGCCTTTTTATCTACAGATCAAGCATTATAATGTGACTATATAATATCGGAGAGAGTTTTACCATACATCCTGCTGTAAATGGACGAGGTGCGCGCTATTTGAATACTGAATGATTGACAGCCGCAGAGGAGGGCTTTAATTTAATGATGTAAATAGTCTTCTGTCCATAACAAACAAGAGGGTCTGGCTGCAGACATATGGGCGAGTGGGGCGCCACTCAAGAGCGGAAATACGTCACCTCCACTAGCGACGCCGCCGCCATGTTGGACCGGGCAACACTTTCCGTAGAATTACGTCACCTCCACTAGCGACTCCGCCGCCATGTTGGTCCGGGCAACACTTTCCGTAGAATTACGTCACCTCCATGGCGGCGAGTGGAGCTCCATTCAAGAGCGAAAATACGTCAACTCCACCTAATTTTCGTTTTGTATTACTTGTTATATACATATAAAGGGTGCTTTTCAAGTTATGTCATCTCTTTGTACGTAATGTTAATATGTTCTGTTACTTTTACCTAGAAATAATAAAAATAATAATATACTATTTTTTTACGGTTTATGACACGACAGATATAGATATATATATATCAACATTGATACAGTATGTATTGCGTGTGTGTGTTGTTTGTGTGTGTATACCTTTCAACTAATAGTGATCCTGACTATTGTTGTATTTATTTTCAAGCTAAAACTATTATACAATTTTTGTACAATTTAAAGGCAAATCACTCCCAAAATCAATGCATTCTCACTCTTTTCTCATAAAAAGCACTTACTTGTAAAATGCTTTCCTTAAAAGGTTTGCTCCTTTTTCCAATTGATAACTTTTAACAGTGACCCAGAATATTACTGAATTAATTTTTTAAGTTATTTTACTGTATAGTGTTGGAGAAAATTAATGGCAAAATGACTCCAAAAAAGTGCATTTTAGCACTTGCACCGTTACCCATATTCATACACTCATAAAAATCTTTGCTTTATGGGTTTGCTCTTTCTTTCAGCGGATTCCTATTCACAGTCACTCTTACCATTGATGTATTTATTTTCAAATATTTCTACTGTATAGTTTTGGAGAAAACTAAAGCCAAATTCAACCCCAAGAATCTAATCGCATAAGCTTTTTTACACCATGTCCCATTTTCAAACATTAATAAAAATCTTTTCTTTATAGGTTTGCTCATTCTTTCACTTGATTCCTAATCGCAGTCACTCTGACCATTACTGCGTAAATTTTCAATTATTTTTACTGTATAGTTTTGGAAAAAATCATTGGCAAAATCATGCCAAAATAAAAGTTTATTCTATCTGTTGCACCATTACCCATTTTCAAAAAAAAAAAAAATAAAAAAATCTTTGCTCTATAGGTTTGCTCGTTCTTTCAGTTTATTTCTGTTTACAGTCAATCTGACCATTACTGTATTAAGTTTCAAATATTTCTACTGTATAGTTTTGGAGAAAACTAAAGCCAAAAATCAACCCCAAGCATCTAAGTGCATAAGAACTTTACATCATGTCCCATTTTCAAGCATTCATAAAAATCTTTGCTTTATAGGTTTGCTCGTTCTTTCAGTTTATTTACTTTAGTTACTAGTTACTTTTAATATTTAAATTTTCCATACAGTTCTTGTACACTGAAAGCAATGTACTTAAAAATTTAGTGATTTCAAATTGTTTCTGATAAACTGAGGCATTAAGTTATATTAGTGGGTTGAGGAAAATCTCCTATTTGTTAGGAGAAAAAACACTCTTGGATTAGTTGAAAAGTGGCTACTTCTGACGTGCAGAGGCAGAATAAGTTTAGAAATTTCAGCATGTTATCATATTGTGTTCCAAGCAGATTTGGCAGTTCTACCAACTCTGGATAAGGGTAGTGGTTTGTTTTTGTGAATTGTGGGGACATTTTATAGGCGTAATGTTTTTACTCTGTACAAACTGTATATTCTACATTAGCAAACTGTATATTCTGCCTCTATAGCCAGGGACACACTTAACAACTAGCTGAAACATTCTATTCGGGACGCTAAGGCTGTGATGTTAATGTTGTCCACTAGATGGCGCCATGGGATTGATTTTAACCCAAATGTGCTTCGAGAAGTTTTAATTCCTCATGAATTGAATCAAACACGATCTATTTCATTTGCATAACTATGGTGCGCTGACAGTATAGTTTTATATAATTACAGTACATATAAATCTTTGAATCTTATATTTATCATTACATTAACTTTTATAGACATCAATAAGACATAAAACATCAAGATAGGATTAAATACAACCCCAAATCAGAAAAAGATTTTTAAAATGCAATAAAATCAAGATCTTATAATAAAATCGTAATTCTATTGTTTATTTTATTGGCAAAAGTGCCAAGAAAAGATGTTCAATGTTTTCACTGACCAAAAATTGGTAATCTGTAAATATAAGATAACTGGGACAGAGACATGTTTAACACTGTGTCCCAGCAACTCTTTTAAATTACAATGTTTATTTTTTTGTAAATTGAAGATACTAATAGTTTTTTTACAAGACTTCAGCTGCTCATCAGTCTGTGGTCATCATTGCCTGGATGTCCTTCTCATGATGGGTCAGGGTTCATGATGTTTAATATAAGAGACAGATCTGGACTGATCTAGAACATTCACTCTGTCTCTACGAAACCATGCTGTTGTAGCACATGAATGAGAGAAGGACAGAATGAGAGCTGGTGTTGTATTTGTCTAATAACCATGGACTTCTCTTGAAAGATGTCATCTTGATGGCAGTATATGTCTCTGTACAATAATGAGATGTAATGCCTCCATGTCAGTGTACCCTCACACACGCCAGTCACCCATTCCTCTTGCTCTGATGAACCCCCTTCCAATAACAAATGTTTGCTTTTGCATCTATCACTGATAAAATTCTGGATGGCCCATTGGTCTGACTGAGAACTCATCTGTTTTTCCCAGTGGACACATCTGAGCACATCACACATTTCCATTGTCTCTGACTATCTGAGAGAATCCGTGGCATCACTGCATAGAATTGATGTATAGCTTTCTGATGAGTCAAACCTGATACCCTATTACCAATATACTCTGATTATAGACAGTTTGAACCCTTTAAGCCCTGAGGCTTCACCTCAGTGAAGATATTGTTTTTGCTTTGATATACACAAAAATAATGACTCATAACTCAAAAACTGTAGCAAGGAGAGTCAAAAGGATGCTGTCATTTGATAGAAATCTTTCTATATTTTTAGGGGAAAAAATCTTTGCCCTCTGAATATTCTCATGTGGAGAAATAGATGATAAAATGTAAGAGAAATTTGTGTGGTCAAGGGATATTTTTTCATATCTCTTTTATATTTATCTCAAGATAAATCGAGCGCAGCGTTAGTTCAGTCAGGCCACGGAGGCAAGGCTGTGAACAGCTGATGTGGTCAGCAGTCAAATATACACGTGGTACCACTGCTCTGTAAGTATGCTCAACGTCTCACAACCCTCCCTCCCTCCCCATTATATGCATGAGCACATTACTGCGCACCTTCTGGCTGTCGTCTTCTTTGTTTCAGATCACTAAGGTTTCCAAAAATCTTAGCTGGTGGACCCCAGTGCTGAGAGACACCCATCTTCATAACCAGGCTACAGGATAGACGTACCACTGCCACATCTACATGATTATCACTGTTTGCTTTAAAGACTTTATTAAAAGTCTTAATTGTTATGTATTTCTAAATTCATGGTTCCAGGGGGTTAATGTTAAAGCTCTTGTATGTTCAGTTATTCTGGGAGCAGGAACCCCCATAAGGAACCATACCGCTAAAGATAAATTGTGTTCAATATACTCAAGGAAACTTGCCAAAGTGGTTCCTGTCTGAAATAAGGTACACTCTCAGAAATTAAGGTACAAAAGCTGTCACTGGGGTGGTACCTTTTCAAAAGGTACATATTTGTATATGTTTTGGAACATTTTGGTTCCTTTGAGGTACGTATTAGTACTTAAAGTGTACATATTAGAACCCAATAGGTATAAAAGTGTACCTTTTGAAAAGGTACTGCCCCAGTGACAGCTTTTGTACCTTTATTTCTGAGAGTGATAGGAGAAAATTTCACTTTTGGTGATGTTCTACATGATTCATTCATGTATGTGAATTACATTTTATGGTGATATCATGAAGTAATCAAAAGTTACAGCATTTGGAATCAAGGAAGCCTTTCTCTTAGTCCTTGACAGTTTAGAAACTTTTGTTTTGAATTTCAAGTTTAGTCAAAGTCCTAAATAATTACACTTGTTTTATTTTACTATGAGACCTTTCAAATTACATATGACAAAAACTAACTGAGCTGTATGATGTCTCTGACATATTAGGGTACAAGGCAAAAAAAAAAAAAAGATTTAATTTCTTTAATTATATATAGTTATATAAGTTATATAAAAGATAAAATAAAGAAACATTCTAGGTTTTATATTCTGCTTGCCAAGTGTTCAAAGGATATTTCCAACTGATTTCTTTAATTCATGGGTTTAGGTATTATTATTCACACGAAAGACGAAATCTGCTGTAAATAATGATAGGACATTTTCCACAATCAGAGCATGTGTTATGAAATGACCAGCATAAAAATCCACGAGAAAGTTACACAATGTGCACACTTGGAGTTTATAATTAGATGATGAATATCTTTAGATCTATGACAGATTATGGTAAACTCTTTTTAATCAGGAGAATTTCCTGAAAATAATGACATCCAATTATGAGAAAGTTTTGAGAAGTTAAGAATAAAAACTTGTAGCATTGGGCCTTTTTTTCTTTGCTGCATCATATGTGTCCCTGTGACCCTGTCTGGTTTAATGTGTTGTGCTTCATGAGGAATATCTATCTATCAATCTGATCGACTGATTATGGTCAATTTTGTTTTATTAATTAGAAGAATTTTCTGAAAAGAATGTGTCATTTTTCAAGATCTATGCATGTTTGGCAGGAGTGCAACCTCTGATTTTTTAAAAATATATATATTATTTAATTAATTAATTAATATTTTGCTCAGCTCCATGTCATAATTAATTTTTATGTATTATAGCTTTATGTCAGATATCTTAGGATCTAAATGATGGATTTTCTGCAAATAATGACGTGCCTGTTTCTATGATATATGATATTTCATGAGGTTAGGAACAAAATCGCCATCACAGATATCTTTGATGTTTTTTTTTTTTTTTGTTTTTTTGCCAAGCTCCTGTGTAGTTTAATGCGTGTTATAACTTAATAGGAATATCTTTAGATAATGACAGATTATAGGGATTTGGGGCTCTTTTTAATCAGGAGAATCAAAATAATGGTATTTATTTTTGTTTTATGTTTTATAAAGTTATGAGCAAAAATAATAAAGCCCAAAAATAATATTACTTACATTCATTAGAGCTGAGATATTCGAAGCTTTTAAATAAATGTTGGTTATTTCATTCAGGGGTAACTTAGTAATTTGATTATTTTTCATGCAGGAGGTGTTCTTTCACTTTCATTGTTTTATTTTATTATTATTATTATTATTATTATTATTATTATTATTATTATTGCAGCCATCAAAATTAAAATGTGTTTATATTTACAAAATATATTTAATCTTTTAAATTATTTTATTTGTACTTTTGTTAATTTAAATAACAGTTAAAGATTAAAGATTGTATTGTAAAACATTTACAAAAACTCCAACCGATAATATATTTGTTATTAAATGATTAAACTTTCATCTGAAACATGACATGGTTTTCTTGTTGTGACTTTTACTCAAGTTTAAATATTTAATAACCATTTTAAAAAAAATTATATTTTGTTTTCAAGTCATCAAAACAGTTGGATCATAATATGAAAGTATACTTTGATTTTTATTCTTAGTATTTTTTTTTCCATTTATCTAGATTTCTCACAATCCAAAATTATGATTCAGTGAATTGTGATGGCTTTAAGACCTCCTCCCACAATATTAAATAAAGCAGTTTTAATTTTTTATACTTTGCTTTATTCCATGAGCAAGTAGAGTACGAACAATGTTTAAGTAATGAAATCTGAAAACAGCAGAAGTGAACAAATTAAAAAGGGGGAAAAAAATACCAGAAAATAAATTGATAAATTACTAAAGTGACAAAGTGGCAGTTCTCCGGGTGTGTGTTCACTGTGCACTTTGGATGGGTTAAATACAGAGCAGGAATTCTGAGTATGGGTCATACTTGGCTGTTTATCATGTTATCTCTTTTTTTTTATGAATACATATATGATATGTTTTATTAATATTAGTCATGATAGTTTTTTGTAATATTCAGTGAAATGAGCCATTGTATACTTATCGGAAGCCAAAAATCATATGTTTGAGGGACATGGAAAAAATATTGGATTATAGGAAAGTCTTAGAATAACTTTTATGTCCCACAGAAGAAATAAAATCCTGCAGGTTTGGAAAGACATGAAAATCAGTAAATTTTTTCTCAGTGATTACTTTATTATGAAGTTCTTGATTTTGGTGAACTATCCTATAAGTAAAATACAAATACATCCCTTAAGTAAAATCAAATACATTACTATATGCATGAAAGTATACTTCAGATATAACTCATTATAACTGGATTATAGAAAAACATGTTCACTTTCATTTTATTACTTGGTACCTCGGATGATGATGTATTATAGTATATATGTAGTATAGAACATCACAAAGTAGCAGTTAAATTCGCGCATGTGCAATAACGCCAGAATGGCGTTGCCGTTCCACCAGAGGCTGTTGCTAAGTCCCTATTGTTCGGTCTGAAACATAGAGAGTAAAAGAAATGGACACAGCGACCCCATTGGAACTCAATTGAGACAAGTGAAGCCCATTTTTAGCGTTTTTTAGCACTTCCGTTTCTGACGCGCAGACTCAAACTAAGCTTGATGACGTCAGCAACCTGTCTGACAGATGTAAATCTTCTAGTAGCTGTGCGTGCAAACTGCCATCGTTAATCTTGCAGAGACGGCGAGCTTGAGCGGGGAATTCTTTGTCGTGAGTGAGCAGGAGTAAGTATTCTGATTAATAAGTGAAGTTCTGCTAAAAGATGGCAGCCCCCACCCGACTTCAACTTCCGGTCGACTTCCTTGCCGCCTGGTCTGAAACGGCGCCCAGTGATGGATGGTGTAGCAATTTTGTTGTCCGGGTGGAAATCGGGAGAAATTCGGGAGAAAGGTCGGCCCAGGAGATTTTCGGGAGGGGCTTTGAAATTCGTGAGTCTCCCGGAAAAATCGGGAGGGTTGACATGTATGCATTAACCGTCCTAATAAATTGCTGCCTTACACGTCTAAAAGTTCTAAACACAACTTGTCCTGATTCTACAGTTTGATTGTGTAAATTTAAGAATAGTCTCGATCTCTATTAATTAATTTCTACTTACCGAGTGGAAAGGGAAAAACGCAATGAACCTCGGGATCATGATCGCGCCATACAATGACGTCAGAGTTATTAATTTAGAGGATATTTAATAAATAAATAAATAAACAAGACATTGATTAATCGAACACAAGCATATATGCATTTATTTATCAATACCAGGCTCCTATAAAAATAAAAATAAACATTATCCAGCATGCATCACCTATAATTAGTCACTTACCCTGTGACCTGGCAGAAAACGCTTAAACTGCTTACTGCACGCACCACGGAGCGTTGTTAAACTCACCTCTGAATAGTGTTTTACCTGCAGTAGAGCGTTGTTAAACTCACCTCTGAATAGTGTTTTATCTGCAGTAGAGCGTTGTTAAACTCACCTCTGAATAGTGTTTTGCCTGCAGTTGAGCGTTGTTAAACTCACCTCTGAATAGTGTTTTGCCTGCAGTAGAGCGTTGTTAAACTCACCTCTGAATAGTGTTTTGCCTGCAGTAGAGCGTTGTTAAACTCACCTCTGAATAGTGTTTTGCCTGCAGTAGAGCGTTGTTAAACTCACCTCTGAATAGTGTTTTGCCTGCAGTAGAGCGTTGTTAAACTCACCTCTGAATAGTGTTTTACCTGCAGTTGAGCGTTGTTAAACTCACCTCTGAATAGTGTTTTACCTGCAGTAGAGCGTTGTTAAACTCACCTCTGAATAGTGTTTTACCTGCAGTTGAGCGTTGTTAAACTCACCTCTGAATAGTGTTTTACCTGCAGTAGAGCGTTGTTAAACTCACCTCTGAATAGTGTTTTACCTGCAGTTGAGCGTTGTTAAACTCACCTCTGAATAGTGTTTTTACCTGCAGTAGAGCGTTGTTAAACTCACCTCTGAATAGTGTTTTTACCTGCAGTAGAGCGTTGTTAAACTCACCTCTGAATAGTGTTTTACCTGCAGTAGAGCGTTGTTAAACTCACCTCTGAATAGTGTTTTACCTGCAGTAGAGCGTTGTTAAACTCACCTCTGAATAGTGTTTTACCTGCAGTTGAGCGTTGTTAAACTCACCTCTGAATAGTGTTTTACCTTGCAGTAGAGCGTTGTTAAACTCACCTCTGAATAGTGTTTTACCTGCAGTAGAGCGTTGTTAAACTCACCTCTGAATAGTGTTTTACCTGCAGTTGAGCGTTGTTAAACTCACCTCTGAATAGTGTTTTACCTGCAGTTGAGCGTTGTTAAACTCACCTCTGAATAGTGTTTTACCTGCAGTAGAGCGTTGTTAAACTCACCTCTGAATAGTGTTTTACCTGCAGTAGAGCGTTGTTAAACTCACCTCTGAAGTGTTTTACCTGCAGTAAGCGTTGTTAACACTCGCCTCTGAATAGTGTTTTACTGCAGTTGGCGTTGTTAAACTCGCCTCTGAATAGTGTTTTACCTGCAGTTGAGCGTTGTTAAACTCGCCTCTGAATAGTGTTTTACCTGCAGTTGAGCGTTGTTAAACTCGCCTCTGAATAGTGTTTTACCTGCAGTTGAGCGTTGTTAAACTCGCCTCTGAATAGTGTTTTTACCTGCAGTAGAGCGTTGTTAAACTCGCCTCTGATAGTGTTTTACCTGCAGTAGAGCGTTGTTAAACTCGCCTCTGAATAGTGTTTTACCTGCAGTTGAGCGTTGTTAAACTCGCCTCTGAATAGTGTTTTACCTGCAGTTGAGCGTTGTTAAACTCGCCTCTGAATAGTGTTTTACCTGCAGTTGAGCGTTGTTAAACTCGCCTCTGAATAGTGTTTTACCTGCAGTTGAGCGTTGTTAAACTCGCCTCTGAATAGTGTTTTACCTGCAGTAGAGCGTTGTTAAACTCACTCTGAATAGTGTTTTACCTGCAGTTGAGCGTTGTTAAACTCACCTCTGATAGTGTTTTGCCTGCAGATGAGCGTTGTTAAACTCACCTCTGAATAGTGTTTTGCCTGCAGTTGAGCGTTGTTAAAACTCACCTCTGAATAGTGTTTTGCCTGCAGTAGAGCGTTGTTAAACTCACCTCTGAATAGTGTTTTGCCTGCAGTTGAGCGTTGTTAAACTCACCTCTGAATAGTGTTTTGCCTGCAGTAGAGCGTTGTTAAACTCACCTCTGAATAGTGTTTTACCTGCAGTTGAGCGTTGTTAAACTCACCTCTGAATAGTGTTTTACCTGCAGTAGAGCGTTGTTAAACTCACCTCTGAATAGTGTTTTACCTGCAGTAGAGCGTTGTTAAACTCACCTCTGAATAGTGTTTACCTGCAGTAGAGCGTTGTTAAACTCACCTCTGAATAGTGTTTTACCTGCAGTAGAGCGTTGTTAAACTCACCTCTGAATAGTGTTTTACCTGCAGTAGAGCGTTGTTAAACTCACCTCTGAATAGTGTTTTACCTGCAGTTGAGCGTTGTTAAACTCGCCTCTGAATAGTGTTTTACCTGCAGTTGAGCGTTGTTAAACTCGCCTCTGAATAGTGTTTTACCTGCAGTTGAGCGTTGTTAAACTCGCCTCTGAATAGTGTTTTACCTGCAGTTGAGCGTTGTTAAACTCACCTCTGAATAGTGTTTTACCTGCAGTTGAGCGTTGTTAAACTCACCTCTGAATAGTGTTTTACCTGCAGTAGAGCGTTGTTAAACTCACCTCTGAATAGTGTTTTACCTGCAGTAGAGCGTTGTTAAACTCACCTCTGAATAGTGTTTTTACCTGCAGGTGAGCGTTGTTAAACTCACCTCTGAATAGTGTTTTACCTGCAGTTGAGCGTTGTTAAACTCACCTCTGAATAGTGTTTTACCTGCAGTAGAGCGTTGTTAAACTCACCTCTGAATAGTGTTTTACCTGCAGTAGAGCGTTGTTAAACTCACCTCTGAATAGTGTTTTACCTGCAGTAGAGCGTTGTTAAACTCACCTCTGAATAGTGTTTTACCTGCAGTAGAGCGTTGTTAAACTCACCTCTGAATAGTGTTTTACCTGCAGTAGAGCGTTGTTAAACTCACCTCTGAATAGTGTTTTACCTGCAGTTGAGCGTTGTTAAACTCACCTCTGAATAGTGTTTTACCTGCAGTTGAGCGTTGTTAAACTCACTCTGAATAGTGTTTTACCTGCAGTAGAGCGTTGTTAAACTCACCTCTGAATAGTGTTTTACCTGCAGTTGAGCGTTGTTAAACTCACCTCTGAATAGTGTTTTACCTGCAGTAGAGCGTTGTTAAACTCACCTCTGAATAGTGTTTTACCTGCAGTTGAGCGTTGTTAAACTCACCTCTGAATAGTGTTTTACCTGCAGTTGAGCGTTGTTAAACTCACCTCTGAATAGTGTTTTACCTGCAGTAGAGCGTTGTTAAACTCACCTCTGAATAGTGTTTTACCTGCAGTTGAGCGTTGTTAAACTCACCTCTGAATAGTGTTTTACCTGCAGTAGAGCGTTGTTAAACTCACCTCTGAATAGTGTTTTACCTGCAGTAGAGCGTTGTTAAACTCACCTCTGAATAGTGTTTTACCTGCAGTAGAGCGTTGTTAAACTCACCTCTGAATAGTGTTTTACCTGCAGTTGAGCGTTGTTAAACTCACCTCTGAATAGTGTTTTACCTGCAGTAGAGCGTTGTTAAACTCACCTCTGAATAGTGTTTTACCTGCAGTAGAGCGTTGTTAAACTCACCTCTGAATAGTGTTTTACCTGCAGTAGAGCGTTGTTAAACTCACCTCTGAATAGTGTTTTACCTGCAGTAGAGCGTTGTTAAACTCACCTCTGAATAGTGTTTTACCTGCAGTAGAGCGTTGTTTAAACTCACCTCTGAATAGTGTTTTACTGCAGTAGAGCGTTGTTAAACTCACCTCTGAATAGTGTTTTACCTGCAGTTGAGCGTTGTTAAACTCACCTCTGAATAGTGTTTTACCTGCAGTTGAGCGTTGTTAAACTCACCTCTGAATAGTGTTTTACCTGCAGTTGAGCGTTGTTAAACTCACCTCTGAATAGTGTTTTACCTGCAGTAGAGCGTTGTTAAACTCACCTCTGAATAGTGTTTTACCTGCAGTAGAGCGTTGTTAAACTCACCTCTGAATAGTGTTTTACCTGCAGTAGAGCGTTGTTAAACTCACCTCTGAATAGTGTTTTACCAGCAGTAGAGCGTTGTTAAACTCACCTCTGAATAGTGTTTTACCTGCAGTTGAGCGTTGTTAAACTCACCTCTGAATAGTGTTTTACCTGCAGTAGAGCGTTGTTAAACTCACCTCTGAATAGTGTTTTACCTGCAGTTGAGCGTTGTTAAACTCACCTCTGAATAGTGTTTTACCTGCAGTTGAGCGTTGTTAAACTCACCTCTGAATAGTGTTTTACCTGCAGTAGAGCGTTGTTAAACTCACCTCTGAATAGTGTTTTACCTGCAGTTGAGCGTTGTTAAACTCACCTCTGAATAGTGTTTTACCTGCAGTTGAGCGTTGTTAAACTCACCTCTGAATAGTGTTTTACCTGCAGTTGAGCGTTGTTAAACTCACCTCTGAATAGTGTTTTACCTGCAGTTGAGCGTTGTTAAACTCACCTCTGAATAGTGTTTTACCTGCAGTTGAGCGTTGTTAAACTCACCTCTGAATAGTGTTTTACCTGCAGTTGAGCGTTGTTAAACTCACCTCTGAATAGTGTTTTACCTGCAGTTGAGCGTTGTTAAACTCACCTCTGAATAGTGTTTTACCTGCAGTAGAGCGTTGTTAAACTCGCCTCTGAATAGTGTTTTACCTGCAGTTGAGCGTTGTTAAACTCGCCTCTGAATAGTGTTTTACCTGCAGTTGAGCGTTGTTAAACTCGCCTCTGAATAGTGTTTTACCTGCAGTAGAGCGTTGTTAAACTCACCTCTGAATAGTGTTTTACCTGCAGTAGAGCGTTGTTAAACTCACCTCTGAATAGTGTTTTACCTGCAGTTGAGCGTTGTTAAACTCACCTCTGAATAGTGTTTTACCTGCAGTAGAGCGTTGTTAAACTCACCTCTGAATAGTGTTTTACCTGCAGTAGAGCGTTGTTAAACTCACCTCTGAATAGTGTTTTACCTGCAGTAGAGCGTTGTTAAACTCACCTCTGAATAGTGTTTTACCTGCAGTTGAGCGTTGTTAAACTCACCTCTGAATAGTGTTTTACCTGCAGTTGAGCGTTGTTAAACTCACCTCTGAATAGTGTTTTACCTGCAGTTGAGCGTTGTTAAACTCACCTCTGAATAGTGTTTTACCTGCAGTTGAGCGTTGTTAAACTCACCTCTGAATAGTGTTTTGCCTGCAGTAGAGCGTTGTTAAACTCACCTCTGAATAGTGTTTTGCCTGCAGTTGAGCGTTGTTAAACTCACCTCTGAATAGTGTTTTGCCTGCAGTTGAGCGTTGTTAAACTCACCTCTGAATAGTGTTTTGCCTGCAGTTGAGCGTTGTTAAACTCACCTCTGAATAGTGTTTTGCCTGCAGTAGAGCGTTGTTAAACTCACCTCTGAATAGTGTTTTGCCTGCAGTTGAGCGTTGTTAAACTCACCTCTGAATAGTGTTTTGCCTGCAGTAGAGCGTTGTTAAACTCACCTCTGAATAGTGTTTTACCTGCAGTTGAGCGTTGTTAAACTCACCTCTGAATAGTGTTTTACCTGCAGTAGAGCGTTGTTAAACTCACCTCTGAATAGTGTTTTACCTGCAGTTGAGCGTTGTTAAACTCACCTCTGAATAGTGTTTTACCTGCAGTAGAGCGTTGTTAAACTCACCTCTGAATAGTGTTTTACCTGCAGTAGAGCGTTGTTAAACTCACCTCTGAATAGTGTTTTACCTGCAGTAGAGCGTTGTTAAACTCACCTCTGAATAGTGTTTTACCTGCAGTAGAGCGTTGTTAAACTCACCTCTGAATAGTGTTTTACCTGCAGTTGACCGTTGTTAAACTCATCTCTGAATAGTGTTTTACCTGCAGTAGAGCGTTGTTAAACTCACCTCTGAATAGTGTTTTACCTGCAGTAGAGCGTTGTTAAACTCACCTCTGAATAGTGTTTTACCTGCAGTTGAGCGTTGTTAAACTCACCTCTGAATAGTGTTTTACCTGCAGTTGACCGTTGTTAAACTCATCTCTGAATAGTGTTTTACCTGCAGTTGAGCGTTGTTAATCTGGAGCATATTGTTTTATTGCTTTGTCTTCTGGGTAAATTTCACCTACATAAAGCCAGAGCCATCCCATTGCAAACCTAACTTTAGAATGTTTTCATCTGATATAAAGTCCCTTTTTACTTCCTTTAAGAATATGTCAAATCCGTTGAACTCAAAGGCTTCAAAAACTTGTAACATTATTGAGTCTATTGTAAACTGTCTTTAAATTATCCTTTCTTTCCTTTACAATTTGTTTGTAATTTTTTTTTTTTTTATCTTTAATATGTCTTGTAAATTTGTGTCTCTAACAGAACCTCTTGTGATGATGTCCGTTTGCCCCCTGTTGCTTCAAATATGTTGTTGTTCTTTCAAGTGCAATAAAAAAAAAAAAAAGAATGGAGAATGCTGTACTCTTCCTGCAGTCAGATAGACAGGGTCCCTACGCAGTGTTCACTGCTCCCTACTCCCTGAGCACGGTATATCAGTTGAAGTGGACTTCACTGACAATAACCGCTCATTTGGAACGCCCTGCAAACGTAATCAAAGAAAGTCACCGATGGGGTCGCGCAGATTATGATATAAATATATAAGACTACATTCATATTTAAATTTTTATTTACAATCACATTTAAAATATGTACACTATACAATAAAAAATCATTGAGTACTATATAATGAAAAACGTATGTTTATTATACACTTTAATTGACAATTGCTGCTATTACTTGACTATTAACAGAATTGAAGCCCTGCTGTCATGCAAATATGAAAATAACTTTTATTTGGTTAACTGTATAGCCTATATGTGTTTTTAATAAATGGTAATATAATTGCATAGCGGTCTCGTGCGCCTTCTTCCTGCACACAGCCGTATAGTAAACACTGAGTAAAAAAAGTTAAATAAAGAAAAATGGCAGAGCCTCGTCTACAATCCGTAATGAATATGAACGAAGACAGCGAAGACGGCCGTTCTGACTGGTGATGACGTGCTTCGCGCAATGACAGTTGGGGAATAATCGCTCTCCACTTCCTGTGAAGTGATGTATCGATGTTCCCTTATTCCCTGTGCCGTGCGCAGTGCCCTTCGAACTGAACATGTTCGCTCCCTTCGGATTGGAATCTCACTTAAGATGGCGGAATACCCTGTGAAGTCCACTTCGCAGTACACTTACGGTCGAACGGGACGCACCTAGAGTGTCTGGATCGACCTTTGACCCCTGTAATACAGTAAGGTGTCTCCCTCTACAGGCGATTCTCAGAATCACACAGTTACAGATCTACAACAGAGTTCCTCAATTAGTTTTCACAGGGGGCCAAATTCTGCAAACAATACAAAGCCAAGGGCCACTGACCTATATATACCAATACCTATATATATATATATATATATATATATATATATATATATACACACCAATCTCCAGACTCGATCTCTTCTCTCCACTTTCCTTAATTGCAGATTCAATTATTAGATCTGTCAGCATTCATATTTTTATACTTCAAACTGTAACACTGTGTCCCAACCAGACGTAACGTGATAAAAAGTATCTTTTCTGTGTAGTTTTTGTCCTAACCTGTGACAGTGACACGTGACAATAAGAAACACAGAATTGATTATCTTTCAGTGTCCACTTTTCTTTACTTCTCACTTGTTTTGCTGTCACATTACGTTTAAGTTATTATTATTTTTTTTATTATTATTATTAATTACTTTATGTTTTATTATTTTATTAGATTTTTTTCTGTATGAGTACGTTAAAATAACTCTTTGTGTATCAAGAACGATCCTGATCCTGATCTTGACATATGATGAGTTTATTGAACCAATCAGATACGAGTAAATGGAGAGTCAGCGAGAGTCTGATGTGATTGGCTACAAGAAGATGGTTAGACCCGCCCCCTCTCCCTCGTGCTTACAGAACAGTCAGTGAGAGAATCGCGCCAAAATTGTAAGCGAAGAGAAAAGACGGAGCAGTACATAGCGGTAGCTTTAGCTTTTTGCTTTACATACACAATTCATTTAGACATTTGCAAAATTACACCTTCACAAACTCAGTGTCTTCAGTTCACAACACAACATGCAGCTCGTCTGTATGGACAACATATCCCTCGACTAGAAAACTCATCTCTAAACTCTATCATAATGTATTAATGTCTTCAGCATTGCTCAACAAATATGTTTAGGTGTTTCTAGTCATGAAATTACTAGGATATATTAAAATTCAGTGCCACCCTCAGGCTGAAAAACTGAACTGCAGGAGATTCATCTTGACTAAGATTACATTACATTTTCATATTATACTCTGTACATTGTACCACAAAATTAAAGTAGGTGAGCATGATGCTTTTATGTAATGAAGTCAACATCTTTTAATAAATATCTAGCTATAGGACTTTACATGCCTATTAATGTTTCCAAATATATTACAAATTCTACTTCAAAAACCATTCGTTGTGGGCAATTTTAATTTATAAAATGTTATCAAAAGCAACAAATAATTTATTATTAAATATATCATTTTATCCTTAAATAAGAAAACAAACTTAACAAATTCCCATGAGAGGATCAGTCATGCAGGTATTCTTTGTTGCATCCAGATGAATATGGGATTTAAATCCTGCCATGATTCAAAACTGAAAATCTAGTTCTGAAAGGTTGAAACTAAGTGTTCGAAAACTCAAACTCTTACAAAAAAAGTTTTGCAAGCTTGCAAAATGTAAAAAAATAAAAATCTCTCTGCAAACATTGTGTTGTTTTTGAGATATCCTTCTTCAGAACTGCAAAAAAAAAAAAAAAATTACGATGTTGCGCAAAGAATTTTTCAGAGTTTGAAATTTGTCACTGTTCTCCCACTGTATTAGATTGCAACTCTGAAAACAGAGCTTTGCAAGCTTGCAAAGTGGTAAAAAAATAAAACATCTCTGCAAACATTATGTTGTTTTTGAGTTTTCCTTCTTCAGAAGTGCAACACTCTTTTTAATGGTGTTGTGCAATCATTTTTTCAGAGTTTCGAATTTGTCACTGTTCTCCCAGTGTATAGTTTATTTTCAAGATTTGAAACCTTGTAAACCTGAAAACTGGTGTGCCAAGTTTTGAAACTCTGAAAACTGAGGTTCGAAAGGGTGAAACGTATTACATTACATTACATTCACACTCCTATTGCAGACAGTTTTTTTCAGAGCTGAGTTTACAACACCCACTTTGCGGAGATACGCCAACACAGTTGCGAGCTTGCGACTCACGTGATTTGTGGCAGCGAAAAAAAAGCCTGGAGGGAGGGCCTTCTGCTCTTGGCCAATGCTTTGCTGTCTGCTGACGTACAATCCAATCACAAGTCGTATTTACTGGAAAGGAGGGATTGACCGACTGCTCCGCCAATGACAAAAGCACACAGGATACGCAAACAGAGGATGCACAGATTTCTGGCCACGAGGCGGTCCCGTCCAGGATGGCGTGCGGTCCGGTTCTAAAATAAGGTTACCGACTGGAATTCACCATACAATTGCCAGAAGCCACTGAGTTTACCACTGATAGTCCGGCGGTGCATCAGTACACACTCACCTCACTTTCCTCACGCAGTGGACCACTGACTCTCTTCATGTAGAGACCGAATATTACTATTAAAGTGACTTCTATAGTGCATCCAAAAGCATATTTAGATATTATATTTAAATCTTCAGAAAGGTGTACAGTGCATTTTTTACTTTCATTAAAATATTTCAGTAAAATTATAAATATTTACAAAATTACAAATTTATGAATGCATGGTTAACTTTTTTTCAGCAATCACTATAGGCTATATGTATTGAGACATTTTAAAATCTATATTTTGTAAAAATAATAAAAAATCAACCTGAATTACAATCTAAACATCTGTATTTTCATATTTTATATAAGTAGTATATATATATAAAATATAAGTGTATATATATATATATAACATAAATAAGTAGGCTAATAAATATATAATGTTTAAAACATGTGATAAACTATTTTTTCTCCTCCAAAAAGACCTCTAACACCAGCTTGCTCTATTCTTTTTCTATTCTATCTGTTTTCTTTTTTCTTTAATATATTATTTAAAAGCCTTTGTTACGTGTAAGCTGAAACTTGTTATAGCACTTGTATATCATTGCTCTTTTGTTGTTTTGTATTGCTTCCATTGTCCTCATACGCTGTTTGTGACAGATTGAGAGAGGATAGAGCTGACAAAAACCCAACAAAAACACGTCCTAAGAGTCCTAAAGCATTAACTGTGCAATGAAGCCTGTTAGAATTAATAAATAAAAATGTCCTAATAATTTAAGCCATGAAAAAAAAATTTTTTTTTTAAGTTTTTATATTCATTGAACATTAAGCAATTATTTAGTATCAGCACATGTGCGCGAACACAAATTTGGTAGCTACAACAGGCGCGTCCGCACCACATCGAGTTAAAAACATCTCAACTTTTCAGAGAGCACACCGCAGGTCATGTGACAACGTTGAAAGCTCAGCCAAGATGAAGGAATTTTGAAATAAATTTAGTAGCAGAGCTACTGCAAGCGATTTTTAGTTTTGCAAATTAATTTATCCTTTGCTGAAATTTCCTCGTCTTCATGGGGAGAGCAGGTCATGGTTGCTTAGCAACAGCAGACGCTTTAGGAGCGCAACAGCCCGAGCGCTTTGGAAAGAAGGAGAAAGCGACGAGTTTTTAGGCACGACATGTGAACGGCCCTTAAAGCGGTGTTTTGTTCCTTTAATTCATCAGATTTCCAACGAATCAAGTGAGCCAGTGATTCAACAGTCCATTCAAATGGACTTTCTTGTTTCCTTTCTAATAGAATCAGCTGTTTTGAACAACAAGTTTGATTTGAACGATTCAATAAATACTTAAACCATGGTTTTGCTGTCAACTACAGGCGGTTTTATTGTCATCATTATTTATCCATAACAGGCTTAAACCAGACAAGGTGCCAGCACTCGCGTACTACCAGCAAAAAAACAAACAAACAAAAAAAACACATTTAGCTAAATATTTACCAAAATCAATCAATTTCAGGCCCCAGTAGGAAAAAAAAAGCTTATAAATACAGTTAATTTAATAAGGCAAATTTTTAAATAAAACCTTTTTAAAAATTATGATTTTGTTATCTGTAATCATTATGTGAAATCAGCTACAGGACCAACCCCCCGGCCCCGAAAAAGAAACTGAGTTGAGGAAAGTGAGTCGTTCTTTACATTTTGCAACCTTGCAAATCTTATTTTTTCGATCTTGCAAAACTTTTTTTTGGAAGATTTTGAGTTTTCGAACACTTAGTTTCAACCTTTCAGAACTTTATTTTCAGTTTTGAATCATGGCCGGATTTAAATCCCATAGATTATAACTCCCCATGTTGTATCCAGATGAATGCATCGTTCCAGAATATTGTTCCTGAAAAAACTAATGTTAAAGGGTTTCTGTCTCCAGTTTATATAATTGACATATATTTGAGACCCCAATATTAAATCTTATTCTTAAATATTATTTTGCAGTGTAAATGTGATTGAGCTGGCTCTAGAGAATTGGAGAACCGAACCCCGACTGAGCCTGGTTTCTCCCAGGGTTTCTTCTCCATTTGTGTAACCGAAGAGTTTGGTGAAGAAAGCAGGGTCCCTGCTCACCTGTATGAACATGTCATAGTCCTGCTGCAGGAGGCTTGAGGACTGCAGATGTCTGAACAATAAACTGCACTGTCTGTAATGTAAGATGCCTAAGACAGAGCTGAAGGAGACGGAAGGTCATCATAATGCCTTTACTGAAACTAATAATTATATCATTAAAAAAATTGAAACATTTGGACACAAAAAATGCTAATATTTTATTTGTTGACCTGCATGTCAATGTGACAATTAAACAACAAAGAACAGCAAACATGCAAATGTGTTGTTAAATTATTGAAATATTAAAGGGGTCATATGATGCTGCAAAAAAGAACATTATTTTGTGTATTTGTTGTAATGAAATGTGTTTATACAGTTCAAGGCAAAAAAATAAAACAAATAAAATTGCATCATATGACCCCTTAAACTTTTATTTATTTGACAAAAGTACAAGGAAAAGATTTCAGATTCTAATTCTTTCTTTTTTTTTTTTTTATAAAAAAAAAAAAGTATTTATAACATTTTAAATCTGTATATTTTTCGGCCTACATGATTGTAGAATTGCTGGACATGTGTTGTCCCATGAGTCAAGAATCATTGTGTTCACTTAAACTGAATGTCAGTCAGTAAGTGCATTATTCTCGTACATCAGGCTGATCTGTGTGAGAGATCACGTGATTTCTGGTAAATCAGTCTGTAGCTGCTGCATCTGTGCGCATGCGCGGCATGATTTCTGTTTGATTTTATGTCAGTCATTCTTTTCCAAAGGACTCTTATGAAAGTGTTTTCTTTAGGTTTTGACTTGTCTTTTTTCTCTTTCATTCTCTTCCTGTCTTTCATCTGCAGATCACTCCTTTAGTCATTTAGTCATGTCTCCTTAAAGATGATCTGTTACAAATAATATGGAAGCACAGTTTAGGACACATCCGCACAAAGAGCTTTCACTTTCTGATCTTTTATTCTCCTGGTTCAGATTGTTTCCAGAAATATGAGTGTGCACATGAAAGAAAGCATGTGGTGTTCACACCAGAGCAGTCTGTGATTCTGTCAGAGAAGAAGAGCTGAGCTGATGACATCATCACTTCACAAAACTACAGGAACACACCAGTGCTGCAGATATTGATGTAATCTTATTCACTTTGAGGTGTAAACTACCTTTCGTCTGGGACCTGACTTAATGCAAATTCCAATTGTTAGTTTCTGTCTCCATCTCGGGGGATGTTTGTCTTGGTCTGAGGTATTTTAAGGTTTGCAGCAAGAGGATCATGACCTTCTAGCCAGAATGATCCTCTTGAATACCTTCCTTGGACCTGGAAAGTGGAATAATAATAATAATGATGATGATGATAATGATGATGATGTTATTGTCTTCAGTAGAGCTGCTCAGAAATTAATGTTTTAAAACAATCTGTATTGAATAAAGTGCTGTAGAGATAAATATGACTTGACTTGAGCTCAACTGCATCAACAGAATATATTCACAGACAGTAATAACAATAAATACAACACATCGTTTGATATGATCATAGAAATTATTCACTTATTAAAATAGCTCCAGTAAAGGCGTCAGCGTCAGTTCATGTTGAACAGCTGAGATTCAGTCTACACCAGATTGTTGTGGAGTTTATCGCCTCTTGTAGTCCGACAGGAGACTCCTCTGACGTCACCCGCCGAGTCTGTAAGCTCCGCCCCGCGCACAAACTCCGCTGCAGACAGAAGTTCAGCTGTCGAACAATAACTGACGCATTTACTGGAGCTAATCTTGATTTTGCTCTTTTCTGATTTAGATACAACACCGGATTATGCTGTAAGTGTCTATGATCATATCAAACGATGCATTCTATTTATTCAATACAGATCGTATTAAAACATTGTAAAACATTGATTTCTGAGCATCTCTACTGAAGACAATATTATTATAATAATTATTATTATTATTATCCACTTGTGAGATCGTGAACTGAAGTGAGATGAGTGACAGATTTCTAGTTATTATAAAGTGTGCAGTCTATCACACTTTCAGTGCTACATAATTATAATCTGTTGAATAAAAGTATTGTTTTTCATGCAGATCATTACAGTCTGTAAAGTTATGAGAGTGATATTATCTTCATATAAATGTGATTCAGATTGAAGCTGCAGCTGATAGAGTTATAATAGCACCAGACAAAAACATGACATCTAAAGATAGATATGATCAATGTGAATGCAGACTAATAGATCAAAGATATTAATATCAATATAGTTCTTAAATTACATTATAATGATGTGTAAAAGTAATGTCTTGTAAATAATCTTGTGTCCACTGTAAATTGCTTTATTAAACAAAAAAACTCACTAATTTCTCATAGTTTTACAACTCGCAGTAAAATTATAACGTTAAGTTTTAGCTGAAGCTGAAGTTCATGTAAATGTTTATTTGGCCATCTGACAGTAAAATTAAAATGTATGAGTTTGCAAATCCATTAAAATAATGGTCTTCTTCTCTGTTTTTAGTGTCTCTGACTGAATCTTTGTGTGGATGTTCTTCCATATTATTTGTAACAGATAATCTTTAAGGAGACATGACTAAGTGACTAATGAAGGAGCGATCTGTAGACGAAAGACAAGAAGAGAATGAAAGAGAAAAATGTCAAGATACAACCTAAAGAACCAGGAGAGGAAAAGACGCTGATGTTAGTCAGAAGAAACAGCTTTGATGGCTTCAGACTAAACTGTGAGTTTTTATAATGTTAAAGACAAACAAACTTTCATGTCTTTAATCATCAACACTGTTTCTCCTTCTCTAATCTCTGATAGAGTTTTTATCTGAATCAGATCTGAACCCGTGATCTTGTGTTGCGAGCATCATTCTTGTACAGAACTGCTGTAATCAGATGTTTGTGTTTTTCATTTCTAGTTTCTCAAGATGTTCCAGTAAAAGTGTCAGACTCTCACACATCATCTTCTCCAGCAGCTGATTCCTGATCTTCAGATAGAGTTCAGTTTTCTGAAGATCAACACAAATCTGATCAGCTTGATCCTGATGAGGACACATTTCTCTCCTGATGGGAGTGTTGTCCTCCAGGATGAGGACACGAGGATCACTGAAGGGTTCAGTCTCCAGATCTAAACTCATTTAAACAGCTGAGAGATTGATGAAGACAGCGCTCTGTGTGTAATATAGCCTTGTGCAGCACCAGTGTCATAGATCTGATTCTCAGTGAAAACACAAAAGTCATAAGATATAACGCTTTAATGCAGTGATTATCAAACACATATACTGTACACTTTTAATGTCTCCTTACAGTATGACACATGCTTTTAAAGTTGTGGAGTCTCTGCTAATGAATTAATGACTGCACTGCAAGAAATATGAACTAGAATACAATTGTATTTATTTTTACTGTACTGCAATAAATCTGTACAACACCAGGGTATAAAACTGGTTCACACTTGTAAAAATGAATAAAAGAAGAATAAGTCTTTCCTTCAAATGTTTGTTTGTTTTCATGAAGTAGTTTATTGTTCAGTGAATAAACAACAGCCAGAGTAAGAATCACATCAACATCTACAACTACATCTAGAAATGGAGATTAAAGGAATGATGTATATGTTAATCAATCTGATGATTATTATCTATTTTGACATTAAACTATATCCTTAAATGCATTATAGCACTGATAAATAGATGCTTCAAATACATATACAGATATATATATTTTCCAGTCATGAAATTACAGCTGACAGAGTAAGATAACAAGAACAATGTGGATTTACTTTTACATTCTACGATTGCGTTTTAGTGTCACGTAAAAAAAAAAAAAAAAAAATCAGAGATTACAAGATTAAAGTCGTAATATTTCGAGATTAAAGTAGAAATGACGAGAATAAAGTCAAAATATTAAGAATAAATGTTCACACACTTTGGATTTTCACAAAGAAAACCGTTTAATTTAATGAATTGTTTCACATAAATACAGAGATCTGATCATTAAAGAGCTTGATTAATTTGTGTTTTACTTTAAAACTGATTTTGAAAGCAGAGATATTAAAAGTAATTTTATCAACTGCATGAATTGTATTGCTATTGGGTGGCTGGTGCACTACAAATAACGAATGCAACTGAAGATATGAAATATTATTGCCAAGCCTATTGTTCCTGCGAGTATGACGCATGGTGATTTCTGATAATATTTAATAATAATAATTAAATAAGAGAGCGACAGCGCCCCCCGAAGGAATGTCGACTGGGTGTGTGAGATGACGTCAAGATAAAGTGTTTAATCTTCAGTAAAGGCCTAATCTAAAAATATTATAACTTTAATGTATACGATTTAAATTATCTAAACATTTCGACTTTATTCTAGAAATATTACGACTTTAATCTCGTAATCTTAGATTCTTTTTTTTCAACGTGGCACTAAAACGCTGTCATATGTTATAGCACAAAATAGCAATATATTTATTTTGAGATCACGGAAAAATTAAGATTGACGAGATAAAAACTTATTTTAAATCATAATGATGAGAAAACAAGAAAAAAATCATAACCCATGGACTTTTAGGATAACATACAAATGTGCCAGCAGAATACAGCGACAATAATAATAATAATACACGCAATAAATCGTTATCATAGACACTTACAATATAATCTGAATCCGTTAAATCCGAATCAGAAAAGTGTAAAATCCAGTCTCAGAGGATCTATACAGCAGAACTTGTGTCCATCAGAAACAGCTCTGTTCTGTGCAGTCAGATATATTTATAAGCGCTGAAGGGAAATCTGTCCCCTGGTGAAGGCGGAGTCACGTGCACAGGAAGCGGAAACCATCTCAGACATCGTTTCTCCAGAAGCAGCTATCGTCACAAGTTCTGTTCTTACTAATAGAGTTCAGTGGAAATTTTTCAGAAAAAGCACCACAGGCTGATTTCCGAGAAATCATGCTGTTATTAAAAACTAGACTAAGTGAGAAAACATTTCCGTTTTGATGAATGATAATGATTCTTGACGGCAATTGTTTCTGCTATTAGGTTTAAAAATGAAAATATTTGTAACTGTAAATGTTATGGGGGATTAATAATAAAATGTATTTAACACAATTATCACAATTATCAAATCTATGACACTTATTGTCATCTCACTGCATCTGTGTCCAGAGAAGTGTTCAGTCATTCATATATAAAATAGATTAAAAAAAAAAAACTTTAATGATGAGGAAGAGCTTGTTTTATCAAAGGCAACTCTTAATAATATCTCATATCTGTTTTTTAAGCACACACGTGTGTTTCAAAAGGTTTCGAAGCTGTGTGTCCACTCTTTGTCAGCACTGTCAGACATTGATTAAAATGTAATAAAATCAGGGAATATCAGGGCAGCTGTGTCTCTGAAGGACCCCTGTCCACATTCAGCTCTGCAGAGACATCAGTGTCACACACCCTCGGCTCACTTTATACTTTCACAATCATTTAAACCCTAATGTTAATATTTCCTGATGATGTGTCAACACCATCCTCCGGTTTCTGAGGAAATTATTCGAGACGTTTAGATCATTTTATTCTCCTGAAGCAGCTAATATTAGCATCGAGCTTCAACAGAGAAAACTAAATGACTTCTACATGAACAAGATTCAGAAAACACAACACAAATCACATCTATACACAATACAGTCTGATCGTGTTCTTATCATGTGTGTTCTGATCATTTTAGGATCATTTGTGAAGATGTTTAACTGTGAATATTAAGATCCTGATAGAGGTAATAACTAATAGTTTATTATTTCTTAATTTAACTGTTATTTATGTATTAGCTCACACTCCTTCAACACACCACACAGAGAACACCTTCACAAACACACACACATCTATTTTATTAAGTTTCATTTATGGACAGCACACACTCTGTTAACCCTTTCTGTTCAGTGATTAATAACTCAAGTGTTGACTCAGTTTTGTGTAAAAATCTCAGAAACAGATGCGAGACCTGCTCAAACGATTAACAGCTTATAAACAGACAACTAGATCCTGTTTTACTGATTAGATACAGTGATTTGTTTCTGTTTCTTGGTCTGTTTGACTGTAATTTCTCTATTTCTAGTGATATGTTTGTGATTATTGTTGTGCTTCTGTGTCCAGGGTCTGTATGAAGCTGGTTTAGTTCACTAGACAGGAACGATTCAGTTTAGTTCGCTCCAGTCCTGGGCTTTAGGTTTCGTGAAAGTGTCTTGGCTTTTAGCTGCGTTCATTGCTTTAGAAACTTCTGTTCTGAGTTACAGATCTCAGACTGAAATCAGACCAATCAGATGAGAGCAAAGACTCGAGACTCAAACAAATCACTCCCAGTTTCTGCTCCTTCACTTTAAAGATCACTAACACTAAAAAAAAATATATATATATTTAAATATATATATAGGCATATATATATATATATATATATATATATATATATATATATATATATATATATATATATATATATATATATATATATATATAATGAATCCACTACACAAGCAATTTTATTTTAACAGTAATTATAAATAATTTATTTTAAATGAATATTCATATATACAGATGTATGTAATTTAAATAAGCTGTAGCCTATAGTGAAGCAAACTGAGAGACCATTTTGAAGGCTCAGGAAACCTTTGCAGGTGTTTTGAGTTGATAAGCTGATTGAAATGTCACCATATCCTAATTTATTGAGATGCACCTGTACATATGTGTGTGTGTGTGTTGTGTGTATTGTGAATATACGGGTGTAGAGCGCACAATGGTCACAAGAGGGCGCGCTTCCGACAAAATAAAGAAAACTGGTTATCACTGGCCTGCTGCTGATCAAATATTACTCCATAACAAGTGAAAATAGTAAAGACAGATTTTACTGTAAGTAAACGTACAGAAGTACTTCCTTTTAAATGTACTTAAGTACCAAAAGTACATTTCATCATTTGCTCTTTCAATCACATCTCATTGGCTCCAGCTGTGGGTGATTAGTTAGTTTCTCTGTCTGTATATACACATGTTCTGTGTGTCCTGGTTGGAGTTCTGTTATTTTCTATTTGCGGAATATCTGTTTTGTGGACTGCCTTTTTGCCAGTAGCCTATTTTCTGCCTGTTACACAGTTTTTGGGTCATTGTTTGGGACTACAATAAATCTGCAACTGAATCTTTCAGTTTTCTGAATGATTCAGTGATAACTGATGATATGTATTCATCTAAATTGGAACCGAGTATAATTCTGAACTGTATTCTCATTGTTTAGTTATGTAATCGCCATTATACATTATCACCTGACAAAATAAAATGTTATATTTCATTAATTGTGAACTCTTCTGAAATGACTGGGACATAATCACGCTAGATCACGTGATCCTCAAATCTAGGTCAGGAAATTTCTAACAGGTTTTCTGATATATGCTACACTTTTGTGGCGTGTTTTTAAATAGTTGGTGTTTTTAAAATAAACACACACAAAAACAATATGAATAGCTGTATTTAAATATAGTTTGACATAATTGCATGCATTTTCAGTACGTCTGCTGCGTTTTGTTCAGAGTAATTTGAGAATCACATGAAACTTTTCTGCTGCAAACACATTGTTGTCGAATTTAACTGTCAATGCAGAAGAAGCTAATGAGCATTATTAAATGTAAATGATTAACACTGTTCAGATAGAGAATAGTTCAGTTCTGAGCTGTTCCAGATGGAGGTGCTGTGGTATAAAACTAAACTGAATCACAGACAAGAACATAAACTAGTCTCGTCAAGACATGATATGTGTGTGTTAGACCCAGGCGGAAAGGAACTCGACCGGAAGTTGAAGTCGGGTGGGGGCTGCCATCTTTTAGCAGAACTTCACTTATTAATCAGAATACTTACTCCTGCTCACTCACGACAAAGAACTCCCCGCTCAAGCTCGCCGTCTCTGCAAGATTAACGATGGCAGTTTGCACACACAGCTACTAGAAGATTTACATCTGTCAGACAGGTTGCTGACGTCATCAAGCTTCGTTTGAGTCTGCGCGTCAGAAACGGAAGTGCTAAAAAACGCTAAAAATGGGCTTCACTTGTCTCAATTGAGTTGCAATGGGGTCGCTGTGTCCATTTCTTTTACTGTCTATGGTTAGACCAGAGCAGCGTTTCACTCTCTGATCAGACAGCAAGGGTGTACTTTAAAATTGAATGTGAAATCAATAATAATAACGTTTTATTTCATCTTAGACTGAAAAAAAAATTTGGTTGTTGCTTTGTTTCAAAATTGTCTAAGCATTTAAAAACATTAAATAGCTTAAAATCCTTATAAAAATATGTTGAGGAAGATTTTCATTCTTTATACAGTGTTTCATAAATGAGCATCAATGAACAGCCGCTTCCCATCATGCACTGCATCATGTGACAACATGCCCCTATAGTGCTCAACGTGCTAAATATAATGTTTTTGAAAACACTCACTAGATTTTTGTATTTTTTTTAGGAGATTAGCTTTTAGTGAATTTCTCTGAGTCACATGCACAGTTTTACGTCTTACTGTGATTGTAAATGATAATTTGACCACGAGAACTTGAAATGAAGAAATAAATGAAGGTGCATTTATAAAACACCCCAAGAAAGATTTCAAAGCAGAGTATTGTTTTTTTACAAGAAATACATTGATTTATTTTCATTTGATTGTTTTAACATGCTGGGTAACGGAGCGGTAGGTAAACTGGTTAAACACTTTAACTCACCAGCTTACAGTAAAATCCTGTCTATATAAATGTGCTAACTCCACGATTCAGGAGTTCACAGTCTTTGTAACGTGTTTCATCAATACATTAGGACAGTATGATGTAATTGACTGACAGTAAGAAGCTCTCCTGCTTCAGGTGAATGACTTTTCTGCAGGTTTCCTTTAGGTTCTCCAGTGTAAGAGTCCAGGAGCTGAACACACTGTAGTCTGATGATGATGATGATGATGGTCAGGTCTTCATCTCTTAGCAGCTGGAAGTCACTGATGTTGTGTGTTCTTGAGAAAACCTGAATTAAACTTTCCAGGTCCTTGTGGCTCATGCGAGACTAGAAATCACAAACAAAGATCAGATTATCCTCGTTTTTATTTTGATTCATGGGGTTTTATACTCAATCCCTGATCAATAATATGTCCTGTCAATCATCTGTAGAAAGTCTGATGTATCTGATGAATGTGCAACTTTATGACAGGAGAATACGAAGAAAGTATGTACTGTAGCAAGATTAGAAATGTGAAGAATTAAACAAACACTCACAGTTTGGTGATAATCTCTTCATACTGTCACATCTTACAAGTGTTTGTCTGCTTTTCTCTCCTCTGGTTTGCGTCTGATCTCCAGGCTCCATTTGTTCTGTATTCTTCTTTTTGCTCGTCTGTGGTTTCTGCATTATTTCATTTCTACTCTCCATCTGTATTTATTAAAACACACAGACAGAGTTAATTGATCATCAAAGTTAAGGTACATTTCAGATAACCTTATAGCTGAATTAAATTTGCTGTTAAAACTTGAACAAATGCTCCTAATGATATAAATGAACCTGAAGTATGTGATGTAAAAACATATGAGAATAACATTGTGTTTCAGGTATTTTCAGTTAAAAAAGCTTTTTCTTGTTCATCATCTCATCATGATTCTGTCAGACACATCAATGATCATGTGAGACTGTAGATGAAGAACACAGGCTCATCATCATCATCCTCATCATCATCATCATACTCATCATCTTCATCATCATCATCATGTGAAGACAGTGTCTGGACTGATGCTACAGATTCAGATCGAACAATCACAGTCCAGTGCAACTGAAGCATGAACAAACTAACAAACAGTTCAATAAATGAATTCAGATACAAGTCAGCTAGTCTTAAATATATATATCAGCTATTCTTTCATGCATACACTAATAAAAACACTAATAAAAATAGCATGGACTCTGATAATGCTATATATTCAGACACATGCAGTTAAACACATTACTGTTTGTCAGCTATTAAAGCCTTTCATGCATACAGTAATAAAAACAGATCATAACTGACTTTACATTGTTTAATTAGTCTGAATCATCTTTACATCAGAATACCAAAAGTATCACACTACTACTTGTATTAAAATAAATGAATAATTTCCAGTTTGCACTCAATAAGGCCAATGATATTTACTTCATTAACACAAGCACTAATGCTGTAGACGTCCTGGAGCTCTGCTGCTCGAAGATGCAGAAACTCAAATATACTGTTTCCACAAAATACATTTAAAGTGAAAGTATGTTAAAGTATCGTGTTAAAGAATCTGACCTGTGATGAAAGGAGATGTAGAAATATCCAGAATATGAATATGAGAAATAAAGATGCACAGTGAAGATCTCATGCAGCAGAGTTTCGTCAAGATGCTAGAAGCATGAGTGTGTCGTCACTCGTCAGTCAGTGCTTTGCTAGAAAGACTCCGCCCTCTTCAATGTGTTCTGGGTTTTGAAAAAGTGTTCAGCGCAGGATAGTCTGAAAAGAGGAAATGAGAAATAGTTGTTGTCAGACTAAGTCAGACACACACACACACACACACACACACACACACACACACACACACACACACACACACACACGCATACACACACACACACACACACACACACACACACAAAACAGATTAGATAACACACTTTTTTTCTCATGAATATGTTTGCAGCCATACTGCAATAATAATAGTAATAATAAAACACAAACACATATTGAAATGCTTTTTAAAATGTACAAAAATACACCAAAAGTTTGAATTTGAAGCATTCTCATGATAAATTCATGAATGTGAGATAAGTATTCTTCTGTTGAGCCTTTGACTGATTAATTTTAAGATTTCTTTGCACAGTAAGTCTGTGCTGTATATTCTAGATCTCTTTGGCCTTTGCCTCATAAAGACCTCATAAAGTTTATTAATCCATTGTTAGGTTCATATCTACGGCTAAACAAGGATTTATCAGACTAGAAATCACAAATATCATATTAAATTATTTATTAATTTATTAATATTTAGTTTATTTCGTCGTGTTCACAGTCAATACATCTGGATCCTGTCCATCATCCAGATCTAGATCTGCAGAAGTATTGAATCTGGAGAATGTCTTATGAGAGAAGTGATTGATGATTGTCAAAAATATCTGCCAACATTTGCTCTTTCACCTCCCCTTAAACTGTACAAGTACAAGTATGGTATTAAAACAAACATCTAACAGGAAGAATATAGTGATGTTGCTCAGAGGTCTGTTCTCTGATACTCAGATACTTTCACAATGATATGTTGTCACTGCAGCAGGTCTCTCCCACATTCTTACAACTGAGAGAAAGAAAGCAGTTTGTTACTGGTTACATGTACAGCAAAACACCAGCCTGGTGGGTGTTGTCGGAGCAGAAGTAATTGCATTATGAGTGTGGTTGTGGTTTGACCATTTTATAAAGTCTATGGGTTTGACACAAGATAATTTGTTGGGGCTTGATAGAGCAGTAGTGTTTTTATTGTCAGACGCTATCATGCTTAAAAAATAACCATGAAAGTGTAACTTATTAGGTCACTTGGCAACATGATTGGGAATAAAAAGAGCCTCACACAGTGTCTCTCAGAAGTCAAGATGGGGAGAGGATCACCAATTCCCCCAATGCTGCGGCGAACAATAGTGGAGCAATATCAGAAAGGAGTTTCTCAGAGAAAAACTGCAAAGAGTTTGAAGTTATCATCATCTACAGTGCATAATATCATCCAAAGATTCAGAGAATCTGGAACAATCTCTGTGTGTAAGGGTCAAGGCCAGAAAACCATACTGGATGCCTGTGATCTTCAGCTCTTAGACGACACTGCATCACATACAGGAATGATACTGTAATGGAGATCACAACATGGGCTCAGGAATACTTCCAGAAAACACTGTCGGTGAACACAATCCACCGTGCCATTCGCTGTTACCGGCTGAAACTTTATAGGTTAAAAAAGAAGCCATATCTAAACATGGAAAACTGTTCTGTGGTCAGACGAATCAAAATTTGAAGTTCTTTTTGGAAAACTGGGACGCCATGTCATCCAGACTAAAGAGGACAAGGACAACCCAAGTTGTTATCGTTGCTCAGTTCAGAAGCTGCATCTCTGATGGTATGGGGTTGCATGAGTGTGTGTGGCATGGGCAGCTTACACATCTGGAAAGATGAGCACCATCAATGCTGAAAGATATATCCATGTTCTAGAACAACATATGCTCCCATCCAGACGTCGTCTCTTTCAGTGAAGACCTTGCATTTTCCATCATGACAATGCCAGACCACATACTGCATCAATTACAACATCATGGCTGTGTAGAAGAAGGATCCGGGGACTGAAATGACCAGCATGCAGTCCAGATCTTCACCCACAGAAAACATTTGGTGCATCATAAAGAGGAAGATGTCACAAAGAAGACCTAAGACAGCTGAGCAGCTAGAAGCCTGTATTAGACAAGAATGGGACAACATTCCTATTCCTAAACTTGATCAACTTGTCTCCTCAGTCCCCAGACGTTTGCAGACTGTTATAAGAAGAAGAGCGGATGACACACAGTGGGAAACATGGACTTGTCCCAACTTTCTTGAGATGTGTTGATGCCATGAAATTTAAAATCAACTTATTTTCCCATTAAAATTATAAATTTTCTCCGTTTAAACATTTGATATGTCATCTATGTTGTATTCTGAATAAAATATTAAAATGTACTTACTTTTGCATAATTGGTATGTTGCCAGCATGACCCAAGGAATATTTGGAGACTAATTGTTTATTGAAATAGGTTAATGCATTAAAATAGGTTAATGGAAATTTAATATTTAATGGTTAATAAATGGTTTATTACTCTTGACCAATATGTAGTGCTGTTACCAAATGAATGTGGTGTGGTCAGTGTGATGTGACAATGGCACGTACAATGTTTGGTGTAAATATGTCAAAGCTTTGCAGAGCCTCAGATAAGGTTTGGTATCTTTCCAGCAAATTCGTTGATGCTTTAAAGGAAAACCATTTTGTATATCGACAAGAAAGTCATAAATTTTTGCTAGAATGGTCTGAAGATGGTCCGAGTCAAATTTGGTAAAAATTGGACAGAATTCCTGTGTGCTCGACTGATTGATTTATCAGTGATGGAAGTGAATTTCAGAATTAGTAGATTTTATTTTTGTTGTTGTGTCATGTCTACAGTCTTAATCTATATTTCTATATCCAATTATATTTACTGTTTTGTTCTTTGTAATAAAAATCTATTTGTTTTTTTGGAGGCAACATGCATAAAATGTGATGCAGACACTGAATATATACTGTATGATGTCAGCTGAACTTAAAACTACTTTATTGGCTTAAATATTTCACATGTAGTATTGCCAAAGCAAAATAACTAAGTCCAAAATTCTGGTTAATAAATAGATAAACAAGAACCATGGCAGAGGAAAGATTAAAATAAGAAATGCAGTGGCTTCTTACACTAAGTGCAAATGGCTATAGATTCTATTAAATTTGCATATGACATGAATTTTCTGAAAAATTAAAACAAGACGTAGTTATCCAGACAATGAGGATTATTAATAGCAATTATAATGTGATTGCATAGTAAGTAGCAATATTTGTTAATACATCATTAGCGTAGCTGCTGATCCAACAAAGTAAAATTAATTAGTTTAACCCAAGCTAAAGAATAAGAATGTGCATTTGATCATATACAACTGCAGTCACAAATTATGAGATGCATTATTCGTATGCTTGGCGAAAGAGATGTGTTTTTAATCTAGATTTAAACAGAGAGAGTGTGTCTGAACCCCGAACATTATCAGGAAGGCTAGTTAGGTACGCAGGAGCTAAACCATTTAGGGCCTTATAGGTAAGTAATGATAATTTGTAACTGATACGGAACTTAATAGGTAGCCAGTGTAGAGACTGTAAAATTGGGGTAATATGATCATATTTTCTTGACCTGGTAAGGACTCTAGCTGCTGCATTTTGGACGACCTGTAGCTTGTTTATTGAAGAAGCAGGACAACCACCTAGAAGTGCATTACAATAGTCCAGTCTAGAGGTCATGAATGCATGAACTAGCTTTTCTGCATCAGAAACAGATAACATGTTTCGTAGCTTGGCAATGTTTCTAAGATGGAAGAATGCAGTTTTTGTAACATGTGAATTATGATTTTCAAAAGACAAATTGCTGTCTAATATAACACCCAGATTTCTGACTGTAGAGGAAGTAACAGTACATCCGTCTAGTTTGACTTGAGCTAAACTCTTCAGGATAGTGGCCCTCCAGGACCCTCTCCCCAATCTACACTATAGAGCTCTTAACTATAACTGATAGTTCACCCAAAAATCATCAGTCTGTAATGAACAAAAGAAGATATTTTGAACACTGGTAATCAGAACGATAGATCGAGCTCTTTCTTGCATGCAACACATGGGGCCCTATTTTAACGATCTGAAACGCAAGTGTCAATGCTCGAAGCGCAAGTAAGTTTGTGGGCGGGTCTCGGCGCTGTTGCTATTTTCCCGGCGGGATAAATGGCTCTTGCGCCCGGCGCAAATCTAAAATGGGTTGGTCTGAAGTAGCTTCATTATTCATAGGTGTGGTTTGGGCGTAACGTGAAATAAACCAATCAGAGCGTCATCCAACATTCCCTTTAAAAGCAGGTGCGCAAGTTCCATTATGGATTGCTATTATTATGGCGTATTTACCAGGCGCACGCCAGGAGCGGTTCACAGCCGAGGAGACTGATGTTCTTGTAAGAGCAGTGAAAGACAGAGAAGTTGTGTTGTATGGGGATGGGAGAAACCCACCCAAAATTGCGTCGGTTAAACAGGCGTGGGAGGAAATAGCCACAATTGTTTCATCGATTTTTTTTCCTGGATGTTTATAAGATGTCCTTATATACATATATGTCTTGCCACTATAGGGCAAACAGGTCTGATCCTTAATTACTACAATTAGCCTGAATAATTTGTAAGCTAGATTTATGCCTATTTTTTCACATCTTCGTGGCTCACCACAATGATTTCCGTCATCTCATGTGTTAATATTTTTTTAGTGTAACAGTTTATGATTTGCAAAAATAACTGTTGCATCTGTGTAGATTACATGAGCAAAGTGTATACGCGTTGTGCACGCTATATACATTATGGTCAAGCATGCGCCTTTAAAATAGCATAATGAACAACGCGCAACGCGCCACTGACTTTAGACTAGGTTTTTTCTGGTCAGTGGCGCAATTGTTTAATGGAACAGCAAAATAGCACCAGGGATTGTTTGCGCCGGAACACGCCTCCTTTTTTGCGCTGAACCGCCCAGGGAGCGCAAGTTCATTCACTAGTTTAGCCACGTGCTTCTGTGGAGGGAAAAGCGCGCTTTGCGCGGGTGCAAAATAGGAATGACACATGCGTCGGTGTACAAAGTCAATTGCGCTGGGTGCAAGATAGGGCCCATGGACTTTACTTTGCTTCTTGTGGCAAAACAGAAATATATTATTGAATCAATTCCTGCAGGAATAAAACCCTGTTCAGTAAAAACATGTTTCTACATCAATGATGTAAAAGAGACAAAAGCATTTGTTTAGAAATCTCCAGTCTGTTGTTCTTGTGTTGGTGTTATTAGACTATAATACAATATATTCTTATTACTATCTTTGCTACGTCACTGTGTATTTAAATTTTCGTTATTTTAGTTTCACAGTTTGACTACTTTAATAGCTTCTGTAATCAATTAATAGAAACTCAACAAAAAATGACAGATGAGTGTTTTAATCACCTTGTGTTGAAGCTATAAAAGATGAGAATCATCTGAGTTTCAGAATGAGGGAGTTTCACCTGATGAACACATTATAAAAGTCATCAGCCTGACAGTTTGTGTGGGATGAATGAATAACGCTACTATTATTACTCGTCATGTTAACATGTTAACAGTAGGCTGTAAATAAGTCAGTAAATAAGTCAGGGATATTGGTGATGATATTCATACTAGTGATGCGCGGGTCGTGTTTTTCCAACCCGTGGGTCCTGCTTTTATGCAATTATTTGGCCCGCCTCGCAGATAAAGTGCCAATTTCTTAACCAGCGGGTTATGAGACGACCCTCATCACTAATTCACACCCCTGGCCCTGTGCCTCCACTTTCTACATCATCAAAGAAAGTCACATTATCAAATCTAGCACTGATCTTAAGAGATGAGATATTAGATAAAGTCTGTCTCGTTACAGTACAACTGGTCTCTCTCATTATAAAGATCCCCGTCAGCAGTGATCGCTCTTATTAAAACATGTTTAGCTGTGAACATTATTTATTTGGAAAAACTGTCATAACTGTCAACCTTTCAGTCATTATAAACATTGTACATTATATAACTCATCTCAAACCCACCCTTACCAAAAAGTAGTAGAACTCAAGTTCCTTTTATTAAGTATACTTAAGTAACGTTCAAGTATATTTTAAATACTAAAAGTGAACTTATAGGTTCACTGATAGTTTACTAAATAAAACTTTATTAACTTTGAAGAATAGTCTCAGTAAACAACTAGTTCAGTTGTGTTATACTGCAAGTATACTTATAAGTTTTCTTTAAGTGAACTTTACATTAGGTATTAATGTGTATAAATTTTGTTCTATGGATATCTGAACATACACAACATCCAAAGAAAGAACAGAGTATCTGCTCGTAAACAAAAACATTTTATTCTAGCTTTATTCATTCTTTTCTAAAACACTTTAATGTGGGTAAGTTTCATAAAAAATAAAGAAATACCATTTGAACAAAAAGCTGAATAAAGACTATGAATTGGATTCAGAATGATAACAAAACATAGATGGAGTCGATCAACATCCCAAAACTTGACTGTAATTATCACCTCTTCATCAGAGTAATGGTTAAATAATCTACAGCAAAACAAAGAGAGCTGTGGTGATAAAAATAGATAATTTCTCACTAGAAAATACATAAAAAGTGGAAAACTTTGCACAAAAACATACATTTACACACAAACTGACCACTGACTGCAACTTTGAGACTCCATCTTTATTTTTTACCTTAACTGTCACAGAATGGAACGCACAGGATTGTGGGATATCGAAGGCAGCACATTCTAGGAGCACAAGTATAGCTCAAATATATTTAGACTTTTTGTAAGTATAAGTAAAGTATACTTAAATGTCATTTTAAGTATATTTCTGAGGAGTACATAAAAAGTAAACTAAAAGCATACTTTCCTATTCTTTGTTTAAAAGAAGTACACTAATAGCAAACTTGAATAAACTTCTTTTTTTCGTAAGGGCATGCATCGCTCTTTCTTCTTCTCTAAAACCGGTTTCTTCATGAAGCTGTCTGTGTCATAATAACACTGTTTCTGTAACAGAATATGATCCAGATTCAGATGTGTGTTTGAGGATCAGTGAGTTTATGATTCATGATGAGAAACACGATCCTCCTTCACTGTCTTCAACCTGAAACTAAAGTGCTCTGAGTTTGAGGAGCTTCTTCTGTCATCTAGTGGACAAAGATAGAAATTACTGCAAGTCTTCAGCAGAGAACACATTCATGAATTTGTTTTATTTATAATGCCCTAATACTTTTTTTATGCAATTGAAATTCTGTGCTTATAAA
The DNA here is from genome assembly GCF_003368295.1 of Carassius auratus. Lineage (NCBI taxonomy): Eukaryota > Metazoa > Chordata > Actinopteri > Cypriniformes > Cyprinidae > Carassius > Carassius auratus. The sequence goes on from NW_020526232.1 coordinate 155,572, forward strand.
TATAGACCTGAATTTGTATGTATTTAGTCAAATCTTCTGTGTGTGTGACTGTGTGTGTGTGTGTGTGTGTGTGTGTGTGTGTGTGTGTGACTGTGTGTGTGTGTGTTATGTTATTGTAGGTATCTTTGTGTATGGCTGATGTATCTCTAGATTTTCTAGGTTAATTAGCAGTGCTACTGTAAGTGTAAGTGTCCTCCTCTGTTGATTTGCTCTTGTGTCTGTCTCTTATCATTAAAAGCTGGTTAGATGGTGAGATGAGATTGAAATTGAGATTTGTAATATGTTCATTTATATTTGTTTTTAAAATGTATGTGATTTTGTGAATTTTCTTATTAGCTACTGAAACTACACATTGCAAACGACAGTAGTTTTAGTTTTAGCAGTCTTGTTAATATGATAAACTTAAAAAAATGTGCACAGTTTACTGTGTTAACATAAAGAAAATCTAGCAGCAAGTTTTCTAGGTTTGCAGGACAGACATCAGGAGAAATGCTGGTTACGCAAAATGTAATTTCTCATTTAAATTATTAATTCACCTTTCACTCGTTCACCGGCAGATGATCTTATCACTCCACTATTAATCAAAGCCAGATTACATCTTCATTTATTATTATTTTGTGGGCTTGCCCTTTATTTGATAAGACACAGTGTCATCTCTAGGTTTGCAGATAATGTGTTTTTACTCTGTATTGTTTTATCTTATGTGTGTTCATATGTGTTTTTACTGTGTATTGTTTAATCGTGTACTTGTTCAGTCTTATTTAAGGTAAAGTCTTGTTGTCCCTGCATCATCAAAATTACATCCTCAAACAAGTTTGTTTGCCTTCATGTTTCCTTCAAATCAGTTTATTTCTCTTCATTATAATAGTTTCTATGTAAAATAAGTATATGGCAGTTTAAACACAGTAATCTATGTTTATATGACCGTCTGGTTTGGGATTTATTATCTGTAAGACACTTTCGATAAAAGCATCTCCTAAATGATTATATATTCACTCTATAGCCCACATTATATAAAAGGACAGATACATGGTAAACATCAAATATCCAGATGCCTATTTATATCTTATATTACATTTAGTTGTAGCTAATTCACTTCAAGATATCATAATTAAAATATTAATGTAATATATCTGCCCTAATGAGAAGCCCCTTGGCATTTTGACACTTAGAGAATAAGTATTTAATTGAGTGACTTTAAAACAAGCTTTCTTTCTTTGTTTTCATGCTTTGAGCATTTATTCAGTGCAGTAGTTCCTACATGTGCGCTATTTTGAGAGAGTTCATGTTCAGCTGATGACTGACAAGCATCAGCTCAAAAATACATAACAAATACTGTACATACTTGTATAGCACATGCGTTAGCAGAAATCCAGTATATTTTACATTACTATCCTTGATGTCATATTTCAGCCTCACGCAGATTTTACGGTACACGGCAGAAATTATTCTTATGACGCACTTTAAGTTCTGGCCTGTTTTCTGCTTCCGGAAGTTCTCAGTGGAGAGTTCCGTTATAAACTGCGCGAGCGGAGCTGTGATCTGCTGTAGATCTCAATCGTGATCAAAAAGGTAACTTTCTGCCATTAGGAATGATTCGAGATTACTTTTCAATGAATTAATTGTGTATCTTAAGTTGACACACGTGAATATTTCCTCATTTTGTACTTACGTTCTACTTTCGGTTTACTTTCGGTTTGAAAGCTTTCTTCGTTGTTGATTCCATGTCGTATTATCTTTTCATAAAATACAAAAACAAATATATATAAATTATTTTAGAGGATCGTCGTAATGCAATTGCAAATCTTATGTATGAAGTATGTTTGTCACTGTTCAGACTCTGTGTAAAACTTTAAACTATTCGGATGCGAGCTGAACACAACATGTTTCTCTGATGACGTCACTCTCTTGCCTCTAATTTCTGCACGATTCGTGTTGCTCGTTGTTTTTGAAAACGAAAGTATTTTCTCGCTTAAACTGACGACAGACAAACATTTCGACGCTCGAGGTCAGATCCCAAAAAAATATTGTATATTCAAAGTTATTTTTTTCTATGAGGCAAGTTTTAAAAAGTCTAAATCTGATTTAATGATTTTATGTCGTGTAAATGAATGTTGGGGGAGAGCGGGGTCAACCAGTGTTTCTTTTCTCCAGCTGCATGCTAATGCTGTGACTTTCTGTGTCTTGCATCATTTATTAAAACATGTTTATGTCATATTATACCAAAAGAGTATGTCGAGAGTGAGGGTCATAACACAGACAGTCTGATTCAGTCAGATGTCTATAAGAGGCCGTTTCTGGACATACTGTAGGCCTGTCTGTACCGATCTAACTTCACTCTACTCACTTCACTCACTGCTACTTCTGTTTAGTTTTCAGCCATAGCTGAGCTTCTCCACTTACTGATTTGCCGTGTTTTTATATTTTTTATTTATGCATAAAACCAACTGGATGGAAACCTGATTAGGCCTACTGTTAAATCATACTGAGAATTATATTATATAATTATTTTATATAATTATTTTTTATTTGCATATTATTCTTTCTTTAAAAAAAGTTTTATAAAATTAAATGAATAAATAAATGTTTTAAACAATTCAATATTTTAATTACATATTCCAACAAAGTGCCGGTTTACGTTTCATTTGAGTTTTTCCAGATCCAAAGTATTTCCAGACACAGATAAAGTCTCCTCAGCTGCCCTTTTGTTGAAATTCTTTATTATAATTTTGTTTAGAGCAAACTGTGGAAGTCTTAGAATAAACTGAAAATATGAGACATTTAGCCTCAACCTTTAACCTCTCAGACTACTGCCACATTATTGACAACAGCAGACAATAATCATCATCGTTATATGTTTAATGTTATATGTTTAAAACCTGTTTGAAAACCACTACCATCTATAGTTACTCTCTGTAGGGTTTTTTTTTTTGTTTTTACACTAGCATGTTAGCGCGTGTAATCAGACAGTACAAGCCGACAATCTCAAGATCTTAAAGTGATAGTTCACCCCAAAATGAAAATGCTGTCATTAATTACTCACCCTCATGTTGTTCCAAACTCACAAGAAGATCAAGTTACAGGAACGTAGGAAATCATTAAAATAGTCCATGTGACACGGATCCACGTAACTTTACGAATCTACGAGAATTTGTGTAAAACGATAATAACGACTTAATTCAACAATTTGTCTCCTCCACATCACGCTATACTCCATTTGAGAATATAACATGTAAACAACATATGCAACGTATGTACATGGATACATTGTTTATGTTCAGATCAAAGCGTAAGAATAACGTAAACAGCGTATCATGAATGTGATGCTGACACAGAAACAGCGTTCGTTCTTTGTATATGTGATACTCTCCAAAATGCACAATAGGGTGACACGACAGAGAGAAATTGCTGAATAAAGTCATTATTATTGTTTTACTTGCACACAAAAAGTATTCTATAGATTCATAACGTTACTGTTGAACCACTGGTGTCACATGGACTATTTTAATAATGTCTTTGCTACGTTTCTGAGCCTTGATCGTGTTTGTGTCCTTGAGTGCATCAAAAATATCTTGATTTGTGTTCCGATGATGGTTTTACAGGTTTTACAGATTAGAAACGACATGAGGGAGTAATTAATGACAGTATTATTATTTTTATTTTTTAAAGATCTTTAGATAGGCTATAAAGATTCCTGCATATATATATATATATATATATATATATATATATATATATATATATATATATATATATATATATATATATATATATATATATATATAATAGATAGATAGATAGATAGATAGATAGATATCTTAAATATGTTTTGTAGACAAATGTAAATTAAAATGAAAAATAAATTCTTTACCAAAATGAAAAACTGAGGAGGTTATACATTCTGCTTCATTACACTTTCTGCTGTATTTAACAGATCCCCTCTGAGGCCGAAACAGATAATGGTATAAGGATCCACCCACCGGCTCCTGGTTGAAGGTTTGATGCATATTCAGTCTTTTACCTGCGCTTCTACATTTATCAGGATTTACTTTACAGTTTAGTCTGGCTCCATGTTCAACCTGACTCCAAGTGATAATCAAATGTAGACAAAGTTTATTAAAAACTGATCATAAATTTTGTTTATGTATTAATTTAGATATTTGATTATTCTGGAAATCCCATACTTTTGATTATTTGTAGTAATTTGCTTGGCCAACAGTGAACACACGGCACAAACTCACCAGTTCTGTTCTTACTCAGAGGATACAGGGGGATTATAATAGCTTTAAATAGGCTGATAGCAGATAATAAAATTGGTTTTGGTTCGGTATTGCTATATTCATGGAAAAAACTAAACTTTAAAAAAATATATTGTGACGAGTGGGGCGGGGCCGAGAGCCGTGGGAACGGGACGAGGCCGGTGGAGTGATTGGAAATGAGTGATACCTTCTCATCCGTCCCCGGAAACTCACTCCAGCCCACCGCCTCGAGCGTCCATGGCACCACACTCCTCACCAGCTCGATGGCACCATGGATTCCCCACAGCGGCGAGGGATCTTCAGCAGCGCGTCCCTCCTTGTCCCGGGCTTCGGCACCAATGTAACAATAAAACTACATGATCACGGGAAGAAGGAGGCGGGAACTGGCGGACAATCCAATAAAGACTTTAATAATAAAATAAACACAAACTAGCACGACAGCCCCTCACGGACGACTGCCGCGCACAAACAAAACATAAAATAAAGCCCAGGCCTGGTCCTCTCTCGTCCGTCACTGTCGTCGCTCCTGTTTTATATCTTTCCATCTCCTCCGTGGGACTCGAGACCGGTGAGTCGAGCAGGTGTCGCTCATTTCCAATCACTTCACCGACTTCGCTCTGTTCCCACGGCTCTCGCTCCGCCCCACTCGTCACAATATATTTTATCATATCATTAAGAATATTCAAGCAACAACACAAATAAATACAAAAGAGTAAAGATACAAATAAAATAAACTGATTTTCGTGATTTTATTTAGGGGGTCTAGTATTAGTTTTTAGGTAGAGAAACTGAATAAAGTAATCAAATGTAAAACAGCAAAGAATATTCATCCATCAACAGAAACATTTATTAACTGAAACTGCTTGTTTTACCTGTTATTTATAGAAAACCATATTACACATGTTATTCAATTTAATAATACTGAAAAAAATAGGAAAGGGTAAGTCTAAGCAGGCCAAAGGCGATAGTGGCAAGGAAATTGAGGAAAAAATACAAAATAAAAAACATTGGGAGAACCCAGGATCAGCCGGAGACCAGACGAACCAACATGTGTGATTTAATCACAAGTCAAACTGTGGATCTTTCTGAATTTCTTTCTGAATATTTCACTCAGCTTCTTCTGCTCGAAGTAAACTAATCCCAAGAAATGGTTCGCCATCGCAAACTGTCTGGATCCGGTGATGACAGCGATGCTTTAGATAAGAGTATTGGTCTTCCTCCTTACTTTAACTGTAAGTCCATAAATTACATGATGAAGAATTTTTTATCGTCATTAATTTTGTGTTCAAATAAATAAACAAATGATCCTCAGAAATCACATCCTCATGTCAAATGGAGATGGAAATGATTTAGAATTAAAAACAAAGAAAGTTATTTGTACTGGCAATTATTTAATCTTTATCATAATCTTTGAAAATGTTTAATATCTAATGCAGGTGCTGGGAGTAAACCAGATGAGATAATACAGCGGTAAGAGTTTCCTTGCTCTAAGTCTTGACTTCATCAGTTTATTGATGTTATTAGAAGTACAGTCATTTTTTAAAGCTACATTATGGCAAATATTTAGTTGCTAAATACTGGTAAGAGACTTCTTTAAAAATCATTTAAACAATTAATTAAAAAGCACACAAATCAAATCTTAAATACTTTTTAATCCTGATAAAGGTTTTGATGTTTCAGGAAACTTCAAACTGTTGATTCTTTCAAAAGATCCATTGAGGAACTACAGTCAGAATATAAGAGAAATCTCCCCACACTCACTGATCAAATGAAGAAACTGGAGGACATCTCTGATGTGATTGAATTGTGCACAAGAGCACTACAGTGGTCAGTTTGGCTGGAGGATCAGTTGGAGCAGTGGGTCTGGCTTTATCTCCAGTCACATTATGAGCTTCTTTGTGTGTTACTGCTGTTGCAGCTGTTGCTTTAGTAGCTGGAGTAACAAGTGTAGCATCAAACATCACTAACATACTCAAGCAAAGAAAACTACGTCCGACTGTTGTGAAGATCATCTGTGATTTCCTGGAGAAACTCAAACCAATGACTGAGCATCTGAGTATAATTTCTAACATCACTGCAGATATTCAACAGAACAATGAGATTTTAAGTAAGCTGCAGTTTCAGACACCAGTAAGAGGTTTTGATGATGTATTTAATACTGCAAAAGCAGCTGATGTGGCTCTAGTTGGAAAATATTGTGCAGAGACATCCAAAGAAATCTGTGTGTATGAGAACAATGTCAGAGCTGTACGTGATCCTGCAAAGGCTGCCAGAGCCACTGGTGTACTCTCATCTCTGTTTCTTGCTCTTGATTTTGTTTCTAATGTTCAAAATTCAATCGCTGAAATGAATCAACCAGCAAACGCGAGAAAACCAGGAAAAATCATATCACGAACTCGGAAGTTTATTCATTACACGAGACAAACAGCTTCTCAATTTCAGAAGACTCTAGATAAAATTAAATATGTCATAAACACTATTAACTAAATGTTGCAAAACAGCACAGAGATCAACAATCACACAGTTATTAAAAAAAGAAAGGAAAAATGACAACATGGCTTTTTTATATACTATATATATATAAAATTTATTTTAGTAGTCTTGTTCTGTTGTTTCTAATTTGGTTTTCCATGTAATGTGGAATTTTGAGTGAAAAAAAAGTTATCCAAAAAAATAATAATAATAATAAATAAAAAACAAGAAACTATAAATGTTCAAATTAATATAATGTATAAATATTGTACATACTGTCACCAATGAAGCAGTATAAGATGCCATTCTTGTTCTTCTTCATCTTCTTCTTGTTTATTAGTCAGTTTGGGAGAGAATTGAGAAATAAAATACAGTTATTAAAATAATATTTTAAAATATATTAAAATAGAAAGCATTTATTTTAAGCAGTAAAACTCAATATCTATGTTTGCATCAATAAATGAAGGCTTGTTGAGCAGTAAAGACTTCTTTAAGAATCATTTAAACAATTTTGCTGTCCAAGAACTTTTGACTGCTAGTGTAAATATGAAAAATAAATATGAACTGTTTCCGTTCGATATACATTGACTCCTGAAACACATTATCTGACTGATATTACTGATTGATTCTTCATTTGACATATTCTTAAAGGTATTCTTTTGAAGTTTATCATTTGCTTTCAAATCGATTTGGTGTATCCATTTTCTGTTTGGTTATGTTTGTGATTATTTTATGATGTATTATTTAGAGAAATGTATTTGTTAAAATAGAAATGCTGATTGTTTTTGTGCCAAATAAATGTACAGTGAGCTTAACATCTGTGGGAGAAAACTAAACGCATTAATAATGGATGCTGTATTATTTTCTATTAAAAATAATGTTAATAATGATCAGATCTCTTAATATATGTGAATTGGAATACAACATTTAGTTTTAACAGTATCCGTTCCCAGACTATTGATAGCAGTAGTCCTCTGAGGATGTTTCATCACCTCTGACACTTGACCTCTGAACCTGGTTATTTCTGATCATACTCAAGAGCTGTAGCTCCACCATCAGTTCAGAATTTGACTTGTCATCTGTTTTCAGTCTTTACTAGATTGAATTATAGGCTAAAATAAACTTGTCCTGAGTATATTAGCTCTATGATGTAAAATTTTTACCTGCTGTCCCTTGCCTCACATTAACATTAGTAAATATTAACTTGAACTAACAATAACAATACATGTGTAACAGTATTTATTATTTTTGTTAATGTTAGTTATTGAAAATTAACCTGATTTTAAACTGTTTCCAGTGAAACTAAAAATAAACAAGCCACATTATAAATTAAACACAATTAATCAACAAGTATGATTACGGAAAAATCAATTAAAGATGCAATCAAACAGACGATGAACTCTATTAACAGCAGTTATTCAGTGTTGTAATACTTCATCATTGGATTTCTATATTTGTTTCTATAAATTTTAATTACAGTTTATAGAGATATGAATCCTCATCATCATCCTCAGCTGACAAATGAAAGCAGAAAGAGTGTGTGGTAAGAACAGAACTGCTTCTCTTCATCTGCTGTGAATCTGGAGAAACAGAGAGATGTTGTGTGTGAAATGAGAGATGAAGCACATGAGAAAGCTGAGAATAAAGAGATTCTTCTGTCAGAAACAGCATCAACACAGAAGCAGAAGCACAGATGAAACACTGAGCAAAGGTTTGGAGTGAATCCTGAACAGAATTGAGTAGAAATGAAAGAGATGTGGATTCAGCGCTTCAGAAGAGATGAAAACAGCAGAACTGATCCATTAGAGTCACATTCACATCTTTGTGTTTGACTTCAGTAATGTTTCACACTTTTCTGTCTGTGTTTAGTGATTTCTCACAAACTCTTGAGACTTTATGAAATGAATCCAGTAGATAAGATCATATCAGCTGCTGAAGTGAAACCTGTGCGTGTGTTTTCATTGCTGTTGCTGGAAAATACTTTCATATATATTTGTAGATCTGTAACTCTGTGATTCTGAGGATCGCCTGTAGAGGGAGACACCTCACTGTATCACAGGGTCAAAGGTCAATCCAGACACTATCTGACTGCAGGAAGAGGAATATTGAGTCTTGTTATTTAGTCTTTATAGTCTTCATTTCAGAAATGTGTGAGTTTCTTCACATAAATATTGATTTGGTTTATTTCAAAGAGTTTTCTCACATTATTTCTGTGTATGACAAAGAACTGTTCAGTTTTTGTTCTGATTGAGAGCTGGGGTCATCTGAAGTCCTCTCAGGGTCAGCATCATCTCTTCTCAGTGTTGTGTTCATCCGAGTCTGGATCTAATCTTTAGTCTGGTGTAAGTCTGCTTCCTGATTCTGAACGTGATGAAGCTTCAGCAGCGCTTCAGTCTCACAGTTATTCAGTCTATATGCTCAATTTTAATATATTCTGATAATTTCATGAAACCATAAACGTGTTTGTTGAGCAGTGATTGAGTTCATATAGAGCTCTGTTTCTAGTGTTGTTCAGCTGTTTATGTTAAAATTACACATTGTGTCCAAGCAGCTTTACAGTATCAAACAGGAAAATAGTGCGTTGATAATGCAAAAGGATAAAACTCTCAGTTTCCAGTTAAAGGCAGTTCATCACTGATTTCAGTGTGTGAATTATATGAATGTGTGTTGTGTGATGAACCACTCATCTGTGTTGCGTTTTCATGTCTTATATAAATGTTCACTATCAAATGCAGGAAACTGTGATGTACCGAATGTTGTCAGTAAAAGTGCAGAGTAAAGAAACAGATCTGAGAAACAAACTGTTAGTTTGATGAACGCTGGGTCTGTTCTTCATGTGTAGATTACTCTGTTAGCTGGATTTATTGTTGATGATTTGACATGATCCAGGATTATTTGGTTCTTCGACGCTCATCCTGGAGTTGCAAAAGGTCTGTTTGCTCAAACCTGCTCTGGATCAAGCATATTTCATGTAAACAGGATTATAATCTATTATTTTAAGTGAAGGCGATACTGAAAATCTGACTCAACCACTGAGTGCACCTTACTGAACCAGAAAAAAATCATTTTGAAAGATTATAATTTAAAAACTATTCTCAAAATAATTAAAATGTTATATAATCTATTATAATAGATGCAGCCAATTTTAATCATGTGGGGGTTTATTAGTGAATGAATAATGATCTCATAGAGATCAGTAATCAGGATTATTATAGAGTAATCCTCCGTCTCTGAGGATGTGATCAGACTGTAGTGTGGATGGATGGAGTCTGGGATCATGATGGTGTTGTCTTCAGCCGCTGCTGCTGTCTCAGGGACGTTGTGTGTTCTTCAGAACATGATGAAGTTTCATCAGAAGGAAAGTTTACAGGTCTGTCTGGATCATGTGAGACTGGAAATCACAAACATCATCAGATTAAACTCATTGTTTTATGTTCTTGATCTATAATACATTCTGTTATTAACACACAATCACACATCCGTAAACTTTCATCTCACAGAAAATGAATGAATATGTCTGAATGTTTAAGACCGGTGTGTGAAGACTAGCATTTCCATAATGAGCAAACACTTACATTCTGGTTTTATTATCTTCATACTGTCACATCTGACAAGTGTCCGTCTGTTTTTCCCTTGTGTTTCTCTGGTTTGTGTCTCATTTCTGGCCTCCATGTTTGTAGTTCTTCCTATCTGGTTTCTTATGCTCCAGCAGTTTTCTCTCTGTGTTATTTCATTTCTACATCCCATCTGTTAAATCACACAGAAGACATGAAGAGTTTAGATGAATCCAGTGGTTTTAGTTCAAGTTCAGTTTATATCATCCATGTGACTAAAGCAGTAACAAATAACAGTCAACAGTAGGAACGTAACCATTCACTCAACTCAATGCAATTCATGATACTGATTTCACTATATGATTTTTTTCTTGATTCCTTAACAAAATGAGGTTTGTAAATTTCATAAATTAAAAGGTGTCCTTTTATTATTTCTCAGACAAAATGCTGCACATTTCTTTATGAAAGTGAAATCTCCAAAAACAAAACTAAAGTGAAAGTGAAATTTTGTCTGTGCATATTGAATACTATTTGTTTAACCATAGTTTTAATATATACCAAACTATGGTTAGTTAATTTGTGGATACCATGTACTGTAACTATATTAGCCATGGTTTTTGGTTTCACTTGTAGTAAAACCAGTTTTCATAAGGGTTAGACTGTAGTGTTTGGGAATTTGAAGCAAAAACAGAATGGTCTGATTTTAGTTTTGCGAAACTATACTGCATAACATCTTAATGAAATAGAAACAGCAGACGGACTGAATGAGATGCAAGTTCACTCTCTGCCAGCAGGTGGCGCTTATAGAACAGCAATGATATGGTGTTTACTGGGTTACTGCTGTAAACAAACAAAACTGTGCTTACAAATACTACTTTAAATGCATTACACAGGGGCAAGATGAAAAGAAAATACCATCTAAACTTTTCTGAACACAGTCAGTTCCCCTCAGAGAAACATTTATATATTATTGTTTTTCCTCTATGCCCTTCCTTTCTGAAACGCATCGATTTTTACAAAGCTCATCGTTCTGAAAAGTGAGGTGTGCTCTGATTGGCCAGCTATCCAGTCTGTTGTGATTGGCCGAATGTCTCAAGCATGTGACGGAAATGTTATGCCACCATACTGTGATCCCCTGTGTCCCGGTGCATTGAGACAAAACCAAAAAAGGCCTCCAGCAGAGAATCGATGCGTTTTTTTTTAAAGGAAAAATATCCACATTGAAAAATAATAATCACTTTAATGTAGCTGGTGCCAACAGTTGTACACAGAAGCAGCTCTGGGCTGATGACGTATGGAGGTCAGCGCTGCACATGCGTCGGTGAGTCTCATGGCGTGTGAGACACTTTTTATTAAGGATGAGTGCTTTTTATTAAACTTCTTTTGGACTGATGTGCTGAAACAAATGCTGAGAGGTGAATAATTTGTGCCTAATTTTCATTTTTGGGTGAACTAACTCTTGAAGCAGTTTAATCCACACAGCAGCACAGCTAGGCTGTTTAACATGCATTACTGACACTGTAGAAATATGGCATTAATGATATGTATTATTAATGTCACTAAAATTGTTATAGGCTACTTATTGCCTATTAAATATCGGGTCAAATAAAGGCAATAAGCCACTTTTATAAAGGTGTACTAATACTATAGTTAACTCTGGATTCAAGAAAAAGCTTTTCATTAAGGCAACTACAAAGGATAATTTAATAGTTTCAGTTATGATAGTTTAATAGTTTTAATGTCAGCAAGAGATTTATGGGGGACTGTGTGGGCCAGATGGGCTGAATTTTAGCACCAATATGCCTCGTGAGTTTTAAGCAGTGTAGAGTAGTGTTTGTTGTTTGTCATTTCTCCTATCACAAATGCAGACAATATGTTTACACAGCGCAGTACGCAACGCAACACATAAAAATATAGTATAAGTCATTTGAATCAGTAATTATGTACCCACTGGATGAAACAAATGCCTTGTTTGTAATGGGTTTATTGGTTTTGTTTCATCCTGCTGTGAGACGGCATCACAATCTGGCGAGGGCCGTAACATATCCGTCACATGCTTGAGGTATTCAGCCAATCACAATGCACTGGATAACTGACCAATCAGAGCACACCTCGCTTTCAGAACGATGAGGTTTGTAAAAAAAGATGAGTTTCAGAAGGAAGGGTATAAAGAAGCAACAGTAATGTACACATAAACAAATTGCATTACATCAAAAACACAAAATAATGTTCTTTTTAGCAACATCATACAAACCCTTTAAAACATAGTATTAGTGCTGGTGTGTGGTAGAGTGGGGTTAAACGTCCAGTTAAGAGAGTTTTTTTTTCTCCACAATCTACCCAGTTCACCCAAAAATCATCATTCTGTCATTCACACAAGAAGAAGATGAACAGTGCATAGCAATAAAAACAATACAGGTACAGTGCTTTCTTACATACAAAACATGAAATGCAAAACACTTGTTCAGTAAAACATAATCTTACTACTTTTTTTGCCAAGTACATTTTTTACAATTTATATTTCACAGTTTCACAGTACAGTAAGAGCTTAAATAATGAATAATAAAAAAATACAAATTGATTGTTTTTAATCACCTTGTGTTGAGCTGAAGAGAAGAAAATGTCCATCACAACTCTGAGATCTCTGCTGATGTTGTGCCGTCTGAGCTTCAGGGGTGAGAAGATGCGCATTAAACAGCGGAAGGATTTCACAGGATTTCCTGTGAACAAATGGCTTCAATTCTTAGAATACAGAAATGGAAAGTGGTTGTGATGGTCTCACCACAAATGCACCAAAACATATAGATGAAGATCATAATCTTGACTAAAGTATAACAGCTGCTTTATATTAACCTTAAAACCAACACCACTATAAGACCTTATAATGAATAAAACTTCTGACTGTTGTCTAATATACTAATGATATTACAATTTAATTGAATGATGTACAAATGACTGATATACAATGAACACTAGTATTATCATTGTGTTGATGGATGGCACATGGAAGGAATGAAAGCACTGAAAGACAGATGGACACAGTTACTTGCTTATATTCATATTCAAAAATAATATCTGCTACATCAGTGATTTATTATTTCATACAAGTCAAAGATCAGGACGAGATGCAGGATCGTTACAGCTAATTGTCTTAGTCTTTAGAGTGTTGTCTATAAGCTGATTAATATTTGATGACATTTTAAAACGTTGCATAAACTCAGCTAAAACAAATCTGGACCTATTTAGTTTATACACTTCTAATACCATAAAATAAAACACAAAACACGAATATAAAGACAGCATTAAACTGAGTGTTCAAGCAGACTATGAAGTGCAGCACTGAGACACAGATCTGTTTGTGATCAGATGAGTTCAGGAGCTGATGTGGTGATGAAGGATGATTTCCCGGTCTACACAAGAGAATAGAAATCACATATCAGATTTTACTTTATGACATGAAAAAAGGCAGTGAATTTAATGTTGAATCTAAAATAAGATGACACAATAAAGTTCCATAATGTACAAACACTTCCACTTGTAATGTTCTGCCTGAGTTTCCCTGGTTTCACCACTGGATGGCGTACTTTCAACCCCAGATGACCTCTTTATTAGAGACTTGTAGCACCCCTGTATTGAATCTTTCCTTATTTTCCAAACCCTATTTAAATGCCTCACTGACTGTTGTTCTTGTTCAGTCCTAAAGTCTTTTTGAGTATGATGCTGCCAAGGGTTTATGGTTAGAAAATTTAGCTGTCTTCTGTTGAGTGTTGCTTTGGATTCTCTCTTGCCTGACATTTAAGGAGATTTTTTTTTTTTTTTTTTGAGTAAAGAACTTTAGGAGTCGGACTCTGAGCCTCTTGGTTATTTCCTCTGCCTCAGGTGTGATCATCTTTGAGCTTGTTTCGCAGTGAACTCATTTCATGCTAAGCTGCATCAGACAGACCGTGGTTGAAGTCCTTGAGTGTGTAAAGGCTTGTGCAAAACAAACCTAAATGATTTTTTGATTAAACCCTGTGTCATCCAACGTATCGAGACTGTGGAGCTGCAAGCCTGAATTTCTACACACGAACAGCCTCACACAAGCTAACAGCGTCCAAACAACTGTGCCAACTAAACCTCTTCTCCTTCTCCTACACAATCATCCAGCTATTATACCCTCCGTCCAGTTAAGAATACAGGTATGAGTTGGCCTTCCTCCCCCTTCAGATCTTCCTATAACACATGCACTCTCTACCTCTTTAGCACAACTGACAAACAAGTCACTTTTTAACTATGGGTCCATATCTGAGAGTCTTGAATTTTTCTCAATTTGGCAATAAACCCTCAATCTAAAGGCTGAAAGCCTCTGAAATGCTGACAGCTAAAAATTGTTAAATAACAGATATAATAGCATGCTCTGAACCTCATTGTTTTCAAGCAGACTTCTATGTGATAGATGGAGGATCTCACTCATTGAATAGTGCACATCTCCACCTGTATTACGCAGAAGGAAAGACAACCACATCAGATTCACTGAAACCTGAAACATATATCAGCACAGGCCTGGTCCTGTACACAGCCACAGAAACACAAACCACACAGATTACAAATCATTCAGACAGAGCAAGCAATAATCCGTTTACTTTAATTAGATCAAAACAAACAAAAGAACTCCTCGATAAGAAACCATCGCAAACAAAACTTACTTTAATAGATGTATTTCCCAAGTGTAAACCGTGGCTGTGGTTTTGATGACAATAACTGAATTACACATGACTGGACTTTCTCTGTAGCACATCAGGTTTTAATTTCAATGGTACAAAGTACAGTAGATACTGAGAGCAAGACACTGGACAGGAGTCACAGTTATGCTTTTACCGTTAGCCTGTCAACAAATTACAGTACAATGTCATTGTGAAAAAAAAAAAAAACTATATTACAGCAATACAATATCAGCACGGTAAACACTGGAACAGTCTTTAGGCAGAAATGTGCATTGTAACACTATAAAGCACCTTCACATACAAGCAACATGCAAATATAATGACAAATATTATGTTATTTCAGCATATATATATATGAGTAATGAATGCATATACAATAAACACTATGGAAGGATGCAAAAACAAGTTCAGCTTACTATGCAACAGAAGAAATTTTCTTTGAATGTGCAAGACTTCAGATTCATCAGCTGCAATATGGAAATAAATAAGAATAAAGTGTTGTAAATGGCAAAACAGTTTAGACTACAGACCAGTGTATTAATAATTATGACAATTCATTAAAATAACATGGTAAGAAATACAGCAAGGTTTCTTAAGGGTTTTGATGTGAGGATCTCACCTCAGTTTTTATGTCAGAATGAAACTTCACAGACCCATCTGGATCGCATTAGACTAGAAATCACAAATATATATTTCAGATTATCTAAATATGTTGTTTTGAATTTTAAATTAATCTTCTTGGTACAGTAAGTAAAACATGTCAGTTAAACAATCACACATCTGTTTCATTCAGAAAGTGATGAACCTGTCTGAATGTGTCTCTTTGTGCCAGAAGAGAAAACAGTTAAACCTACAACAGCAAGACTAAAATGTTCAGTTATGAACAAACACTTACACAGTGGTTGATAATTCCTCATACTGTTCCGTCTAACCAGTGTCTGTCTGCTTTTCTCTTGTAATTCACCGGTTTGTGTCTCATTTCTGGTCTCCATTTTTCTCTCTTGTTACAAGGAACCTTACAAGGTTCAGTTTCCCACTGTTCTGTGTTCTCATGCATTTCTATTTCATTTGAATATTAAAACAAGAAATAAAGATGCTCACAACTGTGGTTTTACTGTGGTATTTTGTAGTTAAAGCACAATAACTAAACTATAGATATATATATATATATATTGAACTATTTGAACTATTTGAATCTGTTCTGGTGCTTTTCATCTACTGTAAATCACAGTTCAGATTCTGATGTGAAGCAGCTCCAAAAGACGTGTCATTATTCAGATCAAGTCAGTTCAGCGTTGATTCAGTTCAGATTACATTTTCAGACTTCTTAAATGGCTGCTTGCAATACATACCTCGTGTTAAAGGTCAGGAAATATTAAACGACTGTGAAGAGAACTAGCTTCCGGATTAAACCACCAGGTCACAACGGCCCTCACGGATCGCAAAGATTTTCCAAATTTTCAATTTGATGTCAGCAGAGGCAGAAATCATGTGCAATCCCATCAGGTCATCTTTACATACTCTTCAGTCACCTCAAGAGAGGAGAATCTGAATAAAACCACAAGAAACAGACCAAATGTCTGTAAGACTCAAACAAGCATGAACAATGACAAAAACCCAGCGACCCTTGCTCATAGTGCAATGTGCTTGCACTTGAATGTAAAACAGTTCATAACCCTTTTACAGTATATCCAGTTTCTGCTTTAAACAATATGTTTATTATTATTATAACAAAAAAAAAAAAAAAGCTTGTGAAAGTTTTAAAAAAAGGGCAAAGGGCAAATGCTTTTACCAGCAATGAGCAGCATTTCAGTAAGTGTTTGTCTAAAGCATGTTTACATGCAGGCCGTTGACTTTAATATCCAAATTTATTTAGTCATTTAGTTTTTTACATTGCTTCTTGATCACTGATTGGAACAACGATAT
The DNA here is from genome assembly GCF_003368295.1 of Carassius auratus. Taxonomy (NCBI): domain Eukaryota; kingdom Metazoa; phylum Chordata; class Actinopteri; order Cypriniformes; family Cyprinidae; genus Carassius; species Carassius auratus. The sequence goes on from NW_020526232.1 coordinate 172,486, forward strand.
AAATAAACCCTGGACTTTCAGCTAACTGATACCAGTTTGTTCTGTGGATAGGTCTATTTCTTTCTTCACACAAAGTTTTTTTGATTAATCTTCTGTTATGTTTTTAAAAGGGTTGTTATGTCTGTGTTTTTGTGAAGGTTACCACTGTGTTGAAGAGTAGAGCCTACAGTATGGTTACGGTAGATCAAGGATGGGTCTATTACAAATGTAAGACTATTTACTGCTTTATTTAAACAGCAATAATTGCTGTTGTTGATGCAGTGATAATGTTTCTGTTGGTGAAATTAACATGTGCATGTGTGATGCTGCTAGCTAAACAACTGAAGCACTTCATTTATTGGAGCAATACTTGCTTGCTCTTTATAATTCAATCGGTTTTAACAAGCAAGTCAGATCAGTTTGCTGTTCAAGTAAATGCAACTGAGAAATTACAAGTTGCATTATGGTACACTAGTTAGTTCAACTTAAATAATAAAAAAAATGTTTTTAGTTTTTAAGATGATCGGTTTGCATGCATTTTAAAGCATAATTAAATTAAAGGTTAATTAATTTGATTTAGAGTAGCATGAATCTACTTCACTGATAATTAAATTATTCACGTGCTTCTCTGAAGAAAAACAGTCATATGGGTTTGGAACCACATAAGGTTGATTAAATGATGATAGAAGGATAATTTCGAGCAGATTACTTCCTTTAACACTTGCTTCTTTGCAATCACTCTTATTAAACTGAGGAAATGTAAATACAATAAACCTGTTAGCAAACGCAAAAAGAAAATCAAACAAAGCAACACAAGCTTTTTATCAAGAAATCAGTCTTCAGGGACATTTAGGGTTAAGCATACAGATATATTGCTGGATCAGTGTTTGTATTTTTGTGTTTTCAGTCACATAAGTTGTTGATGTGCACTCTGCGCTCCTGGCTGCTGATTGGCTAGAACCAGGATATCATGATATTTATAAACCATGAAAGTGCATTCTGAAAAATCAGGCATATTCTGCGGACAGACTGCAGTCGAACAGGTTTTCTGGATTTGAAGACTATTTGAACTATTTTTTATTGACTAGGCCAGAGCTCCAGCAATGCATCACTTTATTTCTTTACCATTAGTCATTATTGGGCTGCATGTGAGCATTCAGTCAGTTATAGTACTAGAGTCTAAGCCAAGAAATTACAAATCAGTGCTGACTGTGTCTAATGGAATGAACTGGGGTTCTTGGAAGTCTAAGGAAATCTGTCCAACTGGAATGTATGCTGCAGTGTTTAGTCTAAAGGTAAGTCTGGGATTTAATCCATTTCAGTAATATGTTTATTACTGACCAGTAACATGAGGTTAAACATGTAAACCAGTGAATGATCATTACTCATCATTTAGTTCTTGCTATTTTCAGTTAAATGCATTTGCTTAATACTAAAGGACACGAAGATGAATGCCACTATATGATGGTTAGAGTTAACGGTAAAACTTTGTTTTAAGGTGCCCTTGTTACATGTTACATGTACTGACTATTATAATAAAGCAATAAGCCCCAAGAGGCCATCGTGCCTAACAACATGTAGTTAATTAATATTACTCAGTATTTAAATGTATGATTACACTATAACAAGGACACCTTAAAATAGTGTCCTTTTTCTACAAAAACACTTTTTTGTGAATAATATGGTCACCGATCATAACCTAGATGTGCTCTGTTTGACAGAAACTTGGCTAAAACCTGATGATTACATTATTTTAAATGAGTCCACCCTCCAAGATTACTGTTATAAACATGAGCCACGTCTAAAAGGCAAAGGGGGAGTAGTTGCTTCAATTTATAACAACGTTTTCAGGATTTCTCAGAGGGCAGGCTTCAAGTATAACTCGTTTGAAGTAATGGCGGTTCATATTGTTGTGTGGAGGGGTAGGGAGGAACTCAAGTGCAGACAGGATGTACTGAACACAGGATTTATTACACAAAAAGGGAAAACAAAACCCACGAGGGGGAAAACAACGACTAGGGTAGACACTAAATAACCTTACAAGACAAGATAAACAAGGACTCAAAACAAAAGAACACTAACTACAAATAAACACTCACTGTTATACAACGACTTCTTGGAGGGGTTACAAGGACACAATATCTCACGAGGTTGACAGGTAGGAACACATATGTGGAACAATGAACCGACAAAAGACAGAGCACACAAGAGGATCTAAATAGGAGAACTAATTAAGACACGACAGGTGGCACTGATAAGGCAATCACGACAAGACTAGGATAACAAGGGGGGCGGGGCAAGGGAACGAGACAACACAAGCACATGGCCCAAAGACAAGGCCATGTGCTTGTACACAAAACACGGATCTGTCATGATCCTGCCTCAAGACCAGAGAAAAGTCAGGACATGAAGGCAGAATCATGACACATATAACATTATCCAGAGAAACAAATGTTAATGATAAATCCCCTGTGATGTTTGCACTGGCTACTGTATACAGGCCACCAGGGCACCATACAGACTTTATTAAAGAGTTTGGTGATTTTACATCCGAGTTAGTTCTGGCTGCAGATAAAGTTTTAATAGTTGGTGTCGATAATGAAAAAGATACATTGGGATCAGCATTTATAGACATTCTGAACTCTATTGGGGTTAGACAACACGTTTCAGGACCTACTCATTGTAGAAATCATACTCTAGATTTAATACTGTCACATGGAATTGATGTTGATAGTGTTGAAATTATGCTGCCAAGTGATGATATCTCAGATCATTATTTAGTTTTTTGCAAACTTCATATAGCCTAAATGGTAAATTCTATTTGTTGTTACAAGTATGGAAGAACCATCACTTCTACCACAAAAGACTCCTTTTTTAAGTTATCTTCCTGATGTATCCGAATTCCTTAGCATATCCAAAACCTCATAACTTTATGATGTAACAGAAACTATGGACTCCCTCTTTTCTAGCACTTTAAATACAATTGCTCCTTTACGCTTAAGGAAGGTTAAGAAAACCAGTATGACACCATGGTATAATGAGCATACTCGCACACTAAAGAGAGCAGCCCGAAAAATGGAGCGCAGCTGGAGGAAAACAAAACTATAGGTATTTTGTATTGCTTGGCGGGAAAGTAACCTATCCTAAAGAAAAGCATTAAAAACAGCTAGATCCGACGGCTAGTTGACATTTCCCAACACCACAGCAGTAATGACTTTATGAATCTCGAATCTACCTTTTCTGTCCAAGATACTAGAAAAGATACTAGAAAAGGTGGTATCCTCACAATTATATTGCTTCTTGGAGAAAAATGGTATATGTGAGGATTTCCAGTCAAGATGTAGACCGTACCATAGTACTGAGACTGCTCTCCTTAGAGTTTCAAATGATCTGCTCTTATCATCTGATCGTGGGTGTATCTCTCTATTAGCTCTATTGGATCTTATTGCTGTGTTTGACACAATAGACCACAACATTCTTTTGCATAGACTTGAACACTTTGTTGGCATCAGTGGAAGTACATTAGCATGGTTTAAATCGTACTGCCATCAGTTCGTAGCAGTGAATGAAGAGGTATCATATCGATCACAAGTGCAGTATGGAGTACCTCAAGGCTCAGTGCTAGGGCCACTACTCTTCATGCTCTATAGGTTACCCTTGGGAGATATCATTAGGAAACATAGTATAGAATGCATAGTCGATATAAAATACTGGATGATGAATAATTTCTTGCTGCTAAATTCTGAAAAAAAAAAACAGAGGTGTTAATTATAGGACTTAAATACTCTGCTTGTAATAACCTAGAACACTGTCTAAGACTTGATGGCTGCTCTGCCAATTCTTTGTCATCAGTTAGGAACCTAGGTGTGCTATTTGATAGCAATCTTTCCTTAGAAAGCCACGTTTATGGCCTTTGTAAAACTCCATTTTTCCATCCCAAAAATATATCTAAATTATGACCTATGCTCTAAATGTCAAATGCAGAAATGTTAATCCATGCATTTATGAACTCAAGGTTAGATTATTGTAATGCTTTATTGGGTGGTTGTTCTGCACGCTTGGTAAACAAACTACAGCTAGTCCAAAATGCAGCAGCAAGAGTTCTTACTAAAACCAGGAAGTATGACCATATTAGCCTGGTCCTGTCCACACTGCACTGGCTCCCTATCAAACATCGTATAGATTTTAAAATATTGCTTATTACTTATAAAGCCCTGAATGGTTTAGCACCTCAGTATTTGAATGAGCTCCTTTTACATTATAATCCTCTACGTCCGCTACGTTCTCAAAACTCAGGCAATTTGATAATACCTAGAATATCAAAATCAACTGCGGGCAGCAGATCCTTTTCCTATTAGGTACCTAAACTCTGGAATAACCTACCTAACATTGTTCGGGAGGCAGACACACTCTTGCAGTTTAAATCTAGATTAAAGACCCATCTCTTTAACCTGGCTTAAACACGGAAACTGTGTTAATGGAATGTAGCTTTTAAATTGGGATGTAGCTGTCTGTTCTTAAAATAATAAAATAACTGAACAGAAAGCAAAAATGTTGCTGCCAATGTAATGTCAGTATGTTGTTCTTTCACACTGCCTCCAGAGCCGATGGGGAAGAAGTGAATTACTTATAAAGTACATGTTTTTTTTAAAAGAAATTAATTCATTAAGATTTCTTTGAAAAGTGTGAGTGAGAAGTGTGCTTGGCCTGTGCACATATCCTTATACACCAGACTTTTGTTTGTTAAACGGAGTAGTGGGTTTTAACTGATTCTTTGAACATAAGTTTTAGACATATTCTGTATATATATAATTGAATTTGTCTAGCATGTCAAGGCTGTATGTAGACTGTGCATGTGTCTGTGTGATTTAATACCAAATAGATTTTTGCTAATTAAATGTGCCATGCCTTTTCCACATTTATGAATAAGACTAACATAGATTCAGATCTCATGCTCTCATCAGAACTTTTTAAAACTTTTACAGTAAATGCAAATTACGGTATGGTCTAGTATTTTATTCACTTGTAATTAAAATGTAAACATTAACATTTTTATTATAAGATTGCAGAACAGAAGTAAAACATCTCATTGTGATAGTAATGCAGAATTGCTGATTTCACTCTTGACCGAAACAGATAAATATATCAATCAATCATGAGATCAGTATATTATAAAAAGTTGGAGGAACTTCATCAAAACAACCTCGGGTAACTCTCAGTGAGTCTTACTGAAGTGGCAAATAATAATAATAATAATAATAATAATAATAACTAGATAAAAAAGTTCGTCTAGACAAACTTTAAGTTGGCTTGAGAAAGCCTGACCAGAAAGTCTGAAAAAGTTTGAAAAGTTTGAAAAGATTGAAAAGTTTAAGTTTAAAAAGTTTTAAGTTTGATGGTTTTTAGTCTGAGATAGATAGATAGATAGACAGATAGACAGATAGATAGATAGATAGATAGATAGATAGACACAGTCAGAAGATAGATAGCTAGATAGATATATAGATAGATAGATAGATAGATAGATAGATAGATAGATAGATAGACAGTCAGAAGATAGATAGATAGTTAGATAGATATATAGGTAGATAGATAGTTTGAAAATGTGAAAAGTTTAAAAAGTTTAAAAAGATTTAAGTTTAAGAAGTATAAAAATGACAGTGATTAACATATTGTTAGCATTACAAGCAAGTGACTATCATGTGACAAGCATGTACTTAGCATGATTAGCAAGGTATCTAGCATGTCGCTAGCATAATTAGCAAGTGACTAGCCATGTCGTTAGCATGATTAGCAAGTTACTAGCATGTCGCTAGCATGATTAGCAAGTTACTAGCATGTCGCTAGCATGATGTTAACATGATTAGCATGTTTCTAGCATGCGACTAGCATGTTGCTAACATGATTTTAACATGATTAGCATGCGACTAGCATGTTGCTAGCATTATTTTAGCATGATTAGCATGTTGCTAGCATGATTTTAGCATGATTAGCATGCGACTAGCATGTTGCTAGCATGATTTTAGCATGATTAGCATGTTGCTAGCATGATTTTAGCATGATTAGCATGTTGCTAGCATGATTTTAGCATGATTAGCATGCGACTAGCATGTTGCTAGCATGATTTTAGCATGATTAGCATGTTGCTAGCATGATTTTAGCATGATTAGCAGGCGACTAGCATTTTGCTAGCATGATTTTAGCATGATTAGCATGTTGCTAGCATGATTTTAGCATGATTAGCATGCGACTAGCATGTTGCTAGCATGATTAGCATGCGACTAGCATGTTGCTAGCATGATTTTTAGCATGACTAGCATGTTGCTAGCATGATTTTAGCATGATTAGCATGCGACTAGCATGTTGCTAGCATGATTTTAGCATGATTAGCATGTTGCTAGCATGATTTTAGCATGATTAGCATGTTGCTAGCATGATTTTAGCATGATTAGCATGCGACTAGCATGTTGCTAGCATGATTTTTAGCATGACTAGCATGTTGCTAGCATGATTTTAGCATGATTAGCATGCGACTAGCATGATTTTAGCATGATTAGCATGTTGCTAGCATGATTTTAGCATGATTAGCATGTTGCTAGCATGATTTTAGCATGATTAGCATGCGACTAGCATGTTGCTAGCATGATTTTAGCATGATTAGCATGTTGCTAGCATGATTTTAGCATGATTAGCATGTTGCTAGCATGATTTTAGCATGATTAGCATGCGACTAGCATGTTGCTAGCATGATTTTAGCATGATTAGCATGTTGCTAGCATGATTTTAGCATGATTAGCATGTTGCTAGCATGATTTTAGCATGATTAGCATGCGACTAGCATGTTGCTAGCATGATTTTAGCATGATTAGCATTTTGCTAGCATTATTTTAGCATGATTAGCAGGCGACTAGCATGTTGTTAGCATGATTTTAGCATGATTAGCATGTTGCTAGCATGATTTTAGCATGATTTTAGCATGATTAGCATGTTGCTAGCATGATTTTAGCATGATTAGCATGTTGCTAGCATGATTTTAGCATGATTAGCATGCGACTAGCATGTTGCTAGCATGATTTTTAGCATGACTAGCATGTTGTTAGGATTGATAGATAGATAGATAGATAAGTTTGAATAGATAGATAGATAGATAGATAGATAGATAGATAGATAGATAGATAGATAGATAGATAGATAGATAGATAGATAGATGAGTTTGAATATAGATAGATAGATAGATAGATGAGTTTGAATATAGATAGATAGATAGATGAGTTTGAATATAGATAGATAGATAGATAGATAGATAGATAGATTGATAGATAGATAGATAGATGAGTTTGATAGATAGATAGATAGATAGATAGATAGATAGATAGATAGATAGATAGATAGATAGATGAGTTTGATTATAGATAGATGAGTTTGATTATAGATAGATAGATAGATTAGTTTTAATATAGATAGATGAGTTTGATAGATAGATAGATAGATAGATAGATAGATAGATAGATAGATAGATAGATAGAGTTTGAATATAGATAGATAGATGAGTTTGAATGAGTTTGAATGGGTTAGTAATAGTACATAGGTTAGTCTGATTGAGTCTAATGGGCTTCAGTGTGTTTAGGTTTGAATTTTTGACAGTTGGAGTTCACGGAATGTTCAGATGAGCAGAGGCTTTTCAATGCAAGTCTATGGGATTTTTATGATTTTTAATCTTCAGTTTTATGAAAAGTATAAGTCCGATCAGTTAGAAAAGATATAGCACACCCGGCGAGATTAGTCTGAAGAGCTGGTCCGAGTTTGGAGTCTGTAGAGTTAACGGTCTAGGAGGAGTTAGAGTCAGAAAATTTAGTCTCAGAAGAATAATAATAACTAGAATTAAAAGTTAGTGAACTAACTTTGATGTTGGCTTGGCCATCTTGGCCATGGAGCAAAAGAGCCAAAGTACTTGTGTGCCCAACATTGAGTTGCCCCGCTGCAAAATTAATACAAATAATAATGCCATAAAAAAAATACACCTGCAACAGTCTTTTTCCATGCTCCCTTGCTGTTTTCTTTTTTTAATAAAAAGCCTGGGCTATGATAACAGCTATGACAGGGTTGTCTAGCTGGATGTGAAATAAGTCATGCCTATTTTTCTCGTGTATGTATTTCACAGTCCTGCCACCGTCACGTTGTGGGCAACGACACACAAGATAACTGAAACAATGCATTTTAAATCAAGGAGATCATAAGGGGTCCAAGCACAATGGTTTGTATAGATGATGCAGTTACACACTGTTTAAAATTGTTTAATTTGTACTGTATGTTCATTCTATTTATTTATTTGTGCTATTTACATAATGTTTACATTTTTTTAAGTTTGTTTATGTTAATTTAAAATAGCACTGCATAGTCTTCACTGTAAGATAAAATACACAATCAAACCAAAATGTATTCAGACACCTTCAACATTTCTCACATAATCACAGTTTATTTGCTGTAGTTTAGAAACTGGTAATAATATATGACAATAACTCAGAACAAATTCATATTGATAATTTCGGATAACTTTGATAAAAAGATATGTAATGGAATCAACCAAAACTTCAGACAGCTGTCAGTATGACAATATTTACACAACTATCAATACTTTGTTGAACAGTTACCAAGCAAGAAATGCTTAATTTGGTTCAGTCTGTGGTGTGAAAAGGTTGCATTAACAATTAAAGAAAGAAACACTTAAGCAAAACATGGGCAGGTCCTTAATTATTATTTTTTTAATCAATTTCACTGGTAGCCTACAGTATTAAGAATTTGTGGGTATAATATTTCACAGATCACTATTTTGCCATACTCACTTACATAAATGAACTAGTGGCCTGCACCCACTAGTAAAACAATTCTATCTGATTTTTGGATTGACTTTGGATAAATTCTTGTACTACAAGGTAAATCAGTCAAGAGCAGTGAGTGATTTACTTTCATTTTCATACATTAAAGACTCTGACAGCAGAGCTAGTAAATTAGGCGCGGTCCCTTTAAGAGACAAACGCATCCATTATGATCATACACATCCGATTTTTTTTTGCAACTCTTTACTTTCACTTAAGACATAACCACATACTTATTCGAACACACTTTCCAACACGGGTATTTCGACATATTTTGTATGTATTTGTTGTCGGTACAAAAGCAAGAAGACTTTGAGACGCGTCTCTGCTTGCTCCCTGAACAACACCGCGCTGCTGAATTGAGCTCTTTCGCTTTTCGCTCTTTTTTCTGTTTATTTAAACTGCGATTTGAATTTGTTCGTTCAGGTCCAGGAGGAAGTGAACGTCCTGAACGAGAGCTCGGTTCAGTGTTGACGCGCGGCTCTCTCTCGTGCACACGCGCCATCAGCTGCTCAGTCCAGTTTCCCGCAGTGCGGGGCTGAAGCGCGAGTTTACTGTGACGTTCCGCCTGATGATTCAGTTAGAAACCAGCTAAGACCAGCGTGACAGTGGACAAAACTACTTTAAAACCATTTAATATATTATTCAAATTGTTTTGTGCCGTTTCGCTGCAGTGTTTTAATGTGAAAGGCTGTAAATGTGTACTTCAAGTGTTCAGAGGAATACGTCGCGAGCTCGCTGTGATGTTCAGCCTGATGATTCAGTTAGAAACCAGCTAAGACCAGCGTGACAGTGGCCAAAACGACTTTAAAACCATTTAATATATTATTCTAATTGTTTTGTGCCGTTTCGCTGCAGTGTTTTAATGTGAAAGGCTGTAAATGTGTACTTCAAGTGTTCAGAGGAATACGTCGCGAGCTCGCTGTGATGTTCAGCCTGATGATTCAGTTAGAAACCAGCTAAGACCAGCGTGACAGTGGCCAAAACTACTTTAAAACCATTTAATATATTATTCTAATTGTTTTGTGCCGTTTCGCTGCAGTGTTTTAATGTGAAAGGCTGTAAATTCTCTGTGGACTTCAAGTGTTCAGAGAAATACATTGCCAGCTCGCGAGCAGTTGGCTGCCGCGAATATATCATGTTATTACTTTAAACAGTTCAGAAACATCTCAATTTAGCTCTTGGTGTGTTCTAACGTGTGGATTGCGTGCAATAGTGTTTTTAAAATGTCTTAAATAGGAATGAATTCGCTTGTTGTCGGCTCCGTGTAGACAGCCTGAGCTGAGCAGCAGTGATTCTTCTCTCGTCTGAATGCGCCCCTCCCCTAAATGTCATTGCAACTGTAGGGGCGCAATTTTTCTCAGACAATGTAAGTCTATGGGTAATGAATTTTGACATTTAAAAATTAATAAAAAAAAAACTTTAAGTCTGATCAGTCTGAAAAGATATAGCACACACCACCGCTCTATCCCACAGGTGTCTGCCGAGTTTGGGGCTTGTGGCTTTAAAGCCCTAGGAGGAGTAGCGTTCAGAATTTCTGTCAGAAAAATAATAATAAGAAAAAGAAGAAGTTTAAATAGCATTACAGTATGTTGGCTTGTTGCCAAGCCAACATAACTAGATAAAAAAGTTCGTCAAGACAAACTTTAAGTTGGCTTGAGAAAGCCTGACCAGAAAGTTTGAAAAAGTTTGAAAAGTTTGAAAAGTTTGAAAAGATTGAAAAGTTTAAGTTTAAAAAGTTTTAAGTTTGATGGTTTTCAGTCTGAGATAGATAGATAGATAGACAGATAGACAGATAGATAGATAGATAGATAGATAGATAGATAGATAGATAGACACAGTCAGTAGATAGATAGATAGCTAGATAGATATATAGATAGATAGAGAGATAGATAGACAGTCAGAAGATAGATAGATAGTTAGATAGATATATAGGTAGATAGATAGTTTGAAAATGTGAAAAGTTTAAAAAGTTTAAAAAGATTTAAGTTTAAGAAGTATAAAAATGACAGTGATTAACATATTGTTAGCATTACAAGCAAGTGACTATCATGTGACAAGCATGTACTTAGCATGATTAGCAAGGTATCTAGCATGTCGCTAGCATAATTAGCAAGTGACTAGCCATGTCGTTAGCATGATTAGCAAGTTACTAGCATGTCGCTAGCATGATTAGCAAGTTACTAGCATGTCGCTAGCATGATGTTAACATGATTAGCATGTTTCTAGCATGTGACTAGCATGTTGCTAACATGATTTTAACATGATTAGCATGCGACTAGCATGTTGCTAGCATTATTTTAGCATGATTAGCATGTTGCTAGCATGATTTTAGCATGATTAGCATGCGACTAGCATGTTGCTAGCATGATTTTAGCATGATTAGCATGTTGCTAGCATGATTTTAGCATGATTAGCATGTTGCTAGCATGATTTTAGCATGATTAGCATGCGACTAGCATGTTGCTAGCATGATTTTTAGCATGACTAGCATGTTGCTAGCATGATTTTAGCATGATTAGCATGCGACTAGCATGTTGCTAGCATGATTTTAGCATGATTAGCATGTTGCTAGCATGATTTTAGCATGATTAGCATGCGACTAGCATGTTAGTAGCATGATTTTAGCATGATTAGCATGTTGCTAGCATGATTTTAGCATGATTAGCATGTTGCTAGCATGATTTTAGCATGATTAGCATGCGACTAGCATGATTTTAGCATGATTAGCATGCGACTAGCATGTTGCTAGCATGATTTTAGCATGATTAGCATGTTGCTAGCATGATTTTAGCATGATTAGCATGTTGCTAGCATGATTTTAGCATGATTAGCATGCGACTAGCATGTTGCTAGCATGATTTTAGCATGATTAGCATGTTGCTAGCATGATTTTAGCATGATTAGCATGTTGCTAGCATGATTTTAGCATGATTAGCATGCGACTAGCATGTTGCTAGCATGATTTTAGCATGATTAGCATGTTGCTAGCATGATTTTAGCATGATTAGCATGTTGCTAGCATGATTTTAGCATTATTAGCATGCGACTAGCATGTTGCTAGCATGATTTTAGCATGATTAGCATGTTGCTAGCATGATTTTAGCATGATTAGCAGGCGACTAGCATGTTGTTAGCATGATTTTAGCATGATTAGCATGTTGCTAGCATGATTTTAGCATGATTTTAGCATGATTAGCATGCGACTAGCATGATTTTAGCATGATTAGCATGTTGCTAGCATGATTTTAGCATGATTAGCATGTTGCTAGCATGATTTTAGCATGATTAGCATGCGACTAGCATGTTGCTAGCATGATTTTTAGCATGACTAGCATGTTGTTAGGATAGATAGATAGATAAGTTTGAATAGATAGATAGATAGATAGATAGATAGATAGATAGATAGATAGATAGATAGATAGATAGATAGATAGATAGATAGATGAGTTTGAATATAGATAGATAGATAGATAGATAGATAGATAGATAGATAGATAGATAGATGAGTTTGAATATAGATAGATAGATAGATGAGTTTGAATATAGATAGATAGATAGATGAGTTTGAATATAGATAGATAGATAGATAGATAGATAGATAGATAGATAGATAGATAGATAGATGAGTTTGATAGATAGATAGATAGATAGATAGATAGATAGATGAGTTTGATGATAGATAGATAGATAGATAGATTAGTTTTAATATAGATAGATAAGTTTGATAGATAGATAGATAGATAGATAGATAGATAGATTAGTTTTATTATAGATAGATAGATGAGTTTGAATATAGATAGATAGATAGATAGATAGATAGATAGATAGATAGATAGATAGATAGATAGATAGATAGATAGATAGATGAGTTTGATTATAGATAGATGAGTTTGATTATAGATAGATAGATAGATTAGTTTTAATATAGATAGATGAGTTTGATAGATAGATAGATAGATAGATAGATAGATAGATAGATAGATAGATAGATAGATAGATAGATAGATAGATAGATAGAGTTTGAATATAGATAGATAGATGAGTTTGAATGAGTTTGAATGGGTTAGTAATAGTACATAGGTTAGTCTGATTGAGTCTAATGGGCTTCAGTGTGTTTAGATTTGAATTTTTGACAGTTGGAGTTCACGGAATGTTCAGATGAGCAGAGGCTTTTCAATGCAAGTCTATGGGATTTTTATGATTTTTAATCTTCAGTTTTATGAAAAGTATAAGTCCGATCAGTTAGAAAAGATATAGCACACCCGGCGAGATTAGTCTGAAGAGCTGGTCCGAGTTTGGAGTCTGTAGAGTTAACGGTCTAGGAGGAGTTAGAGTCAGAAAATTTAGTCTCAGAAGAATAATAATAACTAGAATTAAAAGTTAGTGAACTAACTTTGATGTTGGCTTGGCCATCTTGGCCATGGGGCAAAAGAGCCACAGTATTTGTGTGCCAAACATTCTTGAGTTGCCCCGCTGCAAAAAATAAAAAATAATAATACCATAAAAAATACACCTGCAACATTCTTTTTCCATGGTCCCTTGCTGTTTTCTTTTTTAATAAAAAGCCTAGGCTATGATAACAGCTACGACAGGGTTGTCTAGCTGAATGCGAATTAAGTCATGCAAAAACCATAATCTCCTAAATACCATTCAATTTAATGTTATTTTAATAGTACTGACAACATATTTAAAGTTATCACACTACTGAAAAATTAAAGAAGGGACACTATATATAGTATACTTCGGTGAGTCAAGAGCTAAACAAAAAGTCCTGTTTCATTACAAAATACTGTAACTTTTATAAACGTTATACTATCACCACAAAATTTTAATTAATATTTATTAAAAAATAAATATTTCATAAAACTGAAACTTAAATATATTATTTCTATAGGCTATACAAAACAGAAAAGAAAAAAGACTAAATAATAAGGCTGAATAAGCTGATCTATAGCATGTTAAATGGTGGTTGCCTGTCTATGAATGGTACACCCCTCTAAGCTCACAGAAGTGGTTTGACCCAAGTCCTCAGCAGCCAATGAAATTGACCTCTTCAAACTGATTTTTAACGTGTACTTCCCGTGTATTTCAACGTGAAATACACGTTAAATACCCGCTGATTTTTCACGTGTAAACAACATGTATTTAACGCGTTAAACAATATTGGATATAATATCGGAGTAATATAGTATTTTAAGAAGCTATTAAAAAAATATATAAATGACTTTACCATGTTGTGCAGCGCCGATAAATAAATAATATTAAATACGTGTTGCCTACGCATGAAATACACGTATTTAACGTGTTGTTGACACGTTAAAATTCACATGTATTTGACCCTGTTGGCCTTCCATAAACATTAGACGTGAAAAAAGGACATTGCGTTGTTTTGATATGGATTACTTTATCACAGAATATTTGTTCAGGAGCACTTGTTTAGTTTAAAAGTAGACATGTCAAGCTTTCTATAGATATATCACTCATGTCTCTTCCTTGAGTATTCATGGAGTTACAGTTCATTTTAATGACATGTTTGTAAATGAAGATCAGCGCAGACCAAGGCTGCAGACAGCACACCTTGTTTGTTATCTTTATTTTATAAGTGCCCAAAGTTTTGTTGTTGTTATGTTTGTATCCAAAAAAAGTAGACCCTTTACAGAGACACGTTAAGATTCACGTGTATTTGACCCTCTTGGCCTTCCATACACATTAGACGTGAAAAAAGGACATCGCGTTGTTTTGATATGGATTACTTTATCACAGAATATTTGTTCGTCAGCACTTGTTTGGTTTAAAAGTAGACGTGTCAAGCTTTCTATAGATATATCTCTCATGTCTCTTCGTTGAGTATTCACGGAGTTACAGTTCATTTTGATGACGTGTTTGTAAATGAAGATCAGCGCAGACCAAGGCTGCACCTTGTTTGTTAAATTTATTTTATGAGTGCACAAAGTTTTGTTGTTATTATGTTTGTATCCAAAAAAAAAAGTAGACCCTTTACAGATTCGATTGATGTATTGCTCTTATCTGTATGATTAAAACTGAAAGTGTAATTTAAATTTCGGGGTTATCAGGAGAAAATGACTCAAAACGCGTATATGCGTTAATCGACTCCAGAGTTAAAAGGCTGTCGTGACTTTTTTTCCTTCCAGTATTCATAAGCTGTATCACGCTGTCAAATTATATTTCATTTTGCACACATAAACAGTTCAAAAACACCTGAATTCTGCTCTTGTTGTGTTCTAATGGGTGGATTAGTGCAATTCGCTGTGATATTGAAGCGCTCGTTTCTCTCTCGTCAGAGACATAATTTATAAATGAGATCTGACCCGGTAATAATAACATATGTTGGTTTAGCTTGTCAGTGTGAATGAAATGTGTAGCCTATTTATTTGTCCGATCTCGCCCCGAAACGCGGCTGTCATGTGGACTTCAAGTGTTCAGAGAAATCGCGAGCTCGCGGACATTTGGCTGCCGCGAATATATCATGTTATTACTTTAAACAGTTCAGAAACATCTGAATTTAGCTCTTGGTGTGCTCTAACGTGTGGATTGCGTGCAATCGCCGTTTTAAAAGGTCTTAAATAAGAATAAATTCGCTCGTTGTGAGCTCTAAGAGACAATGCCTCCAGCAGCTGACCAGCCGTGATTCTTCTCTCGTCTGACTGGTCTCTGCCCAGAAATAAATTATTAATGAGCCCTGACCCCTGTAATCAGATATGTTGGTTTAGCTTGTCAGTTTGAGGGAAATTGTATTATTTACTTGTATTTTTAACCAATGTAAAAGTGAAAGTAAACAAAACTCCGGGTATTGCAACCAGTAGGGGCGCATTTTTTCTCAGACAATGTAAGTCTATGGGTAATGAATTTTGACATTTAAAAATTAATAAAAAAAAACTTTAAGTCTGATCAGTCTGAAAAGATATAGCAACCAGCACCGCTCTATCCCGCAGGTGTCTGCCGAGTTTGGGGCTTGTGGCTTTAAAGCCCTAGGAGGAGTAGCGTTCAGAATTTCTGTCAGAAAAATAATAATAAGAAAAAAAAGAAGAAGAAGAAGAAGTTTAAATAGCATAACAGTATGTTGGCTTGTTGCCAAGCCAACATAACTAGAAGGTACATTTCCTGAAGAAAATGTGAGTGGTGCTTGCAGTGGGCAAAAACTCGCCCCTCTGTTGCTAAGGTGTGGTTGCTAGGGTACCCGGGGTGGTTGTTAGGGTGGTTGCTAGGGTCCTATGATGGTTGCTAGGGCCGTTGCTAGGGTAACCCAGGGTGGTTGCTAGGGTGTTACTATGTGGTTGCTAGGGTACTCAGGGTGGTTGCTAGGGCGGTTGCTAGGGTCCCCATGATGGTTGCTAGGGCCGTTGCTAAGGTACCCAGGGTGGTTGCTAGGGTAATTGGCGCGGTTGCTAGGGTGTTGCTATGTGGTTGCTAGGGTACCCGGGGTGGTTGCTAGGGCGGTTGCTAGGGTCCTCATGATGGTTGCTAGGGCCGTTGCTAGGGTAGTCAGGGTGGTTGCTAGGGTAATCGGGGGTGGTTGCTATGTGGTTGCTAGGGTCCCCGGGGTGGTTGCTAGGGCGGTTGCTAGGGTCCCCCATGATGGTTGCTAGGGCCGTTGCTAGGGTACCCAGGGTGGTTGCTAGGGTAATCGGGGTGGTTGCTAGGGTGTTGCTATGTGGTTGCTAGGGTACCCGGGGTGGTTGCTAGGGCGGTTGCTATGGCAACCTGGGTGGTTGCTAGGCAGTTGCTACGGTACTTGGGGTGGTTGCTAAGGTGTTGCTAGGGCGGTTGCTAGGGTGTTTTGGCTGGTTGCTAGGCAGTTGCTATGGTCTCCTGGGTGGTTGCTATGATGTTACTAGGTGGTTGGTAGTTGTCACAGATGGTCACTATGTAGTTATTATAGAGTTCTTAGCCCATTTGAGCACTTAGCTAATCACTATTAGCATGTAGCTAATCACTGCTAGCATGACTAGCATGTTGGAAGTCCAGTGTGCTAGCATGAGTCAAAAAATCCAACCGCCATGTCTGTACGATGTTCTGATGCAGAGATATAGGTCGTGCAAAACGGTTGCTAGGGTACTCCATTTGGTTGCTATGGAGTGGATGGGCAACTGCCAATGGTGATACTCCAAAGGCTGCTCGCCAATATAAACCAACCCCCATGCCTCTACGATGTTCTGATGCAGAGATATAGATCTTGCAAAACGGTTGCTAGGGTACTGTGTTTGGTTGCTAGCGAGTGGCCTGGCAACTGCCAATGATGATACTCCGAAGTCTGCTTGCTAGTATGAATGATATAAACCAACCCCCATGCCTTTATGATATTCAGATTTGAAGATATCTCTCTATGCTTTTGGTCGCTAGGGAGGTCCAAATGGTTGCTAGGGCGTGGCTATGAAGTGTTGAAGGTGATTCGTGATTGGCCATTTGCTGCCCCGAGTCAAACGAGCCAACCCTCATGTTTCTATGACACTTCTATCAAAAGTTATTCATTTTATATTTTTCAATGGAAGTCTATGGAGCTTGTTGCTATGGTGCTCTATATGGTTGCTAGGGCGTGGCTTGATAGCTTCATAATGATCACGAGAGTGTGATTGGTTGCCTGATTCAAATGAGCCCACCCCTTTGTCTCTATGACTATGTGATCCATAGTTATGTTCAATGCAAAATCCCTATGTAATGTCCCACAGTAGGAAAAACACATTGTTTCATGGGCGATCCCTCCCCATTGGCTTAGTATGGGGCAACTTTGGGGGGCTCTTGCGCCCCAGGGGTACAACTTATACCCCATTGCGGGGTATGATCGCGCACAGCCTGATAGCCTCTCCAAATGTGGTGATTCACATGTTTCTGCGAAATTCTCTCTCGGAGCTACGATCCGTCAAAGTTGGCCGTAATGCATTGTCTATGCGATTTTTCGGCCGTTTTTTCGCCCGGTGTACGAACATCGTACGCCCGATCGCTTATAAAAGTCATAGCACACCATTCCCGATTAGGCCGCACGATTTGACGCCTGTTTCGTTGGTCTGTGTCAAAAACTGCGGGAACAAGTTACGCGCCGAAATTTTGGCGGAAGAAGAATAAGAATAACTAGAAGGTACATTTCCTGAAGAAAATGTGAGTGGTGCTTGCAGTGGCAAAACTCGCCCTTCTGTTGCTAGGGTGTGGTTGCTAGGGTACCCGGGGTGGTTGCTAGGCGGTTGCTAGGGTCCCTATGATGGTTGCTAGGGCCGTTGCTAGGGTACCCAGGGTGGTTGCTAGGGTAATCGGGGTGGTTGCTAGGGTGTTGCTATGTGGTTGCTAGGGTACCAGGGGTGGTTGCTAGGTGGTTGCTAGGGTCCCCATGATGGTTGCTAGGGCCGTTGCTAGGGTACTCAGGGTGGTTGCTAGGGTAATCGGGGTGGTTGCTAGGGTGTTGCTATGTGGTTGCTAGGGTACCCGGGGTGGTTGCTAGGGCGGTTGCTAGGGTCCCCATGATGGTTGCTAGGGCCGTTGCTAGGGTACTCAGGGTGGTTGCTAGGGTAATCGGGGCGGTTGCTAGGGTGTTGCTATGCGGTTGCTAGGGTACCCGGGGTGGTTGCTAGGGCGGTTGCTAGGGTCCCCATGATGGTTGCTAGGGCCGTTGCTAGGGTACCCAGAGTGGTTGCTAGGGTAATCGGGGCGGTTGCTAGGGTGTTGCTATGTGGTTGCTAGGGTACCCGGGGTGGTTGCTAGGGCGGTTACTAGGGTCCCCATGATGGTTGCTAGGGCCGTTGCTAAGGTAACCAGGGTGGTTGCTAGGGTATTTGGGGCGGTTGCTAGGGTGTTGCTATGTGGTTGCTAGGGTACCCGGGGGCGGTTGCTAGGGCGGTTGCTATGGTAACCTGGGTGGTTGCTAGGCAGTTTGCTACGGTACTTGGGGTGGTTGCTAAGGTGTTGCTAGGCGGTTGCTAGGGTGTTTTGGCTGGTTGCTAGGCAGTTGCTATGGTATCCTGGGTGGTTGCTATGATGTTACTAGGTGGTTGGTAGTTGTCACAGATGGTCACTATGTAGTTATTATAGAGTTCTTAGCCCATTTGAGCACTTAGCTAATCACTATTAGCATGTAGCTAATCACTGCTAGCATGACTAGCATGTTGGAAGTCCAGTGTGCTAGCATGAGTCAAAAAATCCAACCGCCATGTCTGTACGATGTTCTGATGCAGAGATATAGGTCATGCAAAACGGTTGCTAGGGTACTCCATTTGGTTGCTATGGAGTGACTTGGCAGCTGCCAATGGTGATACTCCAAAGGCTGCTCGCCAATATAAACCAACCCCCATGCCTCTACGATGTTCTGATGCAGAGATATAGATCTTGCAAAACGGTTGCTAGGGTACTGTGTTTGGTTACTAGGGAGTGGCCTGGCAGCTGCCAATGATGATACTTCAAAGTCTGCTTGACAATATAAACCAACCCCCATGCTTCTATGTCTTTCAGATGTTAAGATATCTCTCTATACTTTGGGTTGCTAGGTAGCTCTTAATGGTTGCTAGGGCGTGGCTAGGTTGTCTTGAAGGAGATACATGATTGGCCGTTTGCTGCCCGAGTCAAACGAGCCCACCCACATGTTTTTATGACACTTCTACCCACAGTTATTCCATTTAACTTTTTCAATGGAAGTCTATGGGGCTTGTTGCTATGGCGCTCTATATGGTTGCTAGGGCGTGGCTTGATAAGTTCATAATGATCCTGAGAGATTGATTGACTGATTGGTTGCCTGATTCAAATGAGCCCACCCCCTTGTCTCTATGACACTGTAATCCAGAGTTATGTTCAATTCAAAATCCCTATGTAATTTCCCATAGTAGCCCTCCCTATACTTTGTATTGGGGCAAATTTGGGGGGCTGTTGCGCCCCAGGGGTACAACTTATACCCCAATGCGGGGTATGTTCTCGCACAGCCTGATATCCTCTCCAAATGTGGTGATTCACGTGTTTCTGCGAAATTATCTCTCAGAGCTACGATCCGTCAAAGTTGGCCCCAATGCATTGTCTATGGGATTTTTCGCCCGATTTTCGCCCGGTGTACGAACATCGTACGCCCGATCGCTTATAAAAGTCATAGCACACCATTCCCGTATAGGCCGCACGATTTGACGCCTGTTTCGTTGGTGTGTGATTAAAACTGCGGGACTAGTTACGCGCCGAAATTTGTACGGAAGAAGTAAGAATAATAATAAGTATGTGAGATAATAATAGTAGTGCCTTGCCTCCGGCAAGCACCACTAACTAGAAGGTACATTTCCTGAAGAAAATGTGAGTGGTGCTTGCAGTGGCAAAACTCGCCCCTCTGTTGCTAAGGTGTGGTTGCTAGGGTACCCAGGGTGGTTGCTAGGGTGGTTGCTAGGGTCCCTATGATGGTTGCTAGGGTACCCAGGGTGGTTGCTAGGGTAATCGGGGTGGTTGCTAGGGTGTTGCTATGTGGTTGCTAGGGTACCCGGGTGGTTGCTAAGGTGGTTGCTAGGGTACTCAGGTTGGTTGCTAGGGTAATCGGGGTGGTTGCTAGGGTGTTGCTATGTGGTTGCTGGGGTACCCGGGGTGGTTGCTAGGGCGGTTGCTAGGGTCCCCATGATGGTTTGCTAGGGCCGTTGCTAAGGTACCCAGGGTGGTTGCTAGGGTAATTGGGGTGGTTGCTAGGGTGTTGCTATGTGGTTGCTAGGGTACCCGGAGTGGTTGCTAGGGCGGTTGCTAGGGTAGTCAGGGTGGTTGCTAGGGTAATCGGGGTGGTTGCTAGGGTGTTGCTATGTGGTTGCTAGGGTACCCGGGGTGGTTGCTAGGGCGGTTGCTAGGGTCCCCATGATGGTTGCTAGGGCCGTTGCTAGGGTACCCAGGGTGGTTGCTAGGCGTGTTGCTATGTGGTTGCTAGGGTACCCGGGGTGGTTGCTAGGGCGGTTGCTATGGTAACCTGGGTGGTTGCTAGGCAGTTGCTACGGTACTTGGGGTGGTTGCTAAGGTGTTGCTAGGCGGTTGCTAGGGTGTTTTGGCTGGTTGCTAGGCAGTTGCTATGGTCTCCTGGGTGGTTGCTATGATGTTACTAGGTGGTTGGTAGTTGTCACAGATGGTCACTATGTAGTTATTATAGAGTTCTTAGCCCATTTGAGCACTTAGCTAATCACTATTAGCATGAAGCTAATCACTGCTAGCATGACTGGCATGTTGGAAGTCCAGTGTGCTAGCATGAGTCAAAAAATCCAACCGCCATGTCTGTACGGTGTTCTGATGCAGAGATATAGGTCGTGCAAAACGGTTGCTAGGGTACTCCGTTTGGTTGCTATGGAGTGGCTTGGCAGCTGCCAGTGGTGATGCTCCAAAGGCTGCTCGTCAATATAAACCAACCCCCATGCCTCTACGATGTTCTGATGCAGAGATATAGATCTTGCAAAACGGTTGCTAGGGTACTGTGTTTGGTTGCTAGGGAGTGGCCTGGCAGCTGCCAATGATGATACTCCAATGGTTGCTTGCTAATATAAACCAACCCCCATGCTTCTATGTCTTTCAGATGTTAAGATATCTCTCTATACTTTGGGTTGCTAGGTAGCTCTTAATGGTTGCTAGGCGTGGCTAGGTTGTCTTGAAGGACATACATGATTGGCCGTTTGCTGCCCGAGTCAAACGAGCCCACCCTCATGTTTCTATGACACTTCTATCCAAAGTTATTTATTTGATCTTTTTCAATGGAAGTCTATGGGCTTGTTGCTATGGTGCTTTATATGGTTGCTAGGGCGTGGCTTGATAGATTCATAATGATCCTGAGAGTCTGATTGGTTGCCTGATTCAAATGAGCCCACCCCCTTGTCTCTATGACTATGTGATCCATAGTTATGTTCAATGCAAAATCCCTATGTAATGTCCCACAGTAGGAAAAACACAGTGTTTCATGGGCGATCCCTCCCCATTGGCTTAGAATGGGGCAACTTTGGGGGGCTCTTGCGCCCCAGGGGTGCAACTTGTACCCCATTGCGGGGTATGATCGCGCACAGCCTGATAGCCTCTCCAAATGTGGTGATTCACATGTTTCTGCGAAATTCTCTCTCGGAGCTACGATCCGTCAAAGTTGGCCGCAATGCATTGTCTATGCGATTTTTCGCCCGTTTTTTTCGCCCGGTGTACGAACATCGTACGCCCGATCGCTTATAAAAGTCATAGCACACCATTCCCGACTAGGCCGCACGATTTGACGCCTGTTTCGTTGGTCTGTGACGAAAACTGCGGGACTAGTTACGCGCCGAAATTCGTACGGAAGAAGTAAGAATAATAAGAAGAACTAGAAGGTACATTTCCTGAAGAAATGTGAGTGGTGCTTGCAGTGGCAAAACTCGCCCTCTGTTGCTATAGGGTGTTGTAATGAGGTTGCTAGGGTGGTTGCTAGGGAACCCGGGGTGGTTGCTAGGGTGGTTGCTAGGGTCCCTATGATGGTTGCTAGGGCCGTTGCTAGGGTACCAGGGTGGTTGCTAGGGTAATCGGGTTGGTTGCTAGGGTGTTGCTATGTGGTTGCTAGGGTACCCGGGGTGGTTGCTAGGGCGGTTGCTAAGTCCCCATGATGGTTGCTAGGGCCGTTGCTAGGGTACTCAGGGTGGTTGCTAGGGTAATCGGGGTGGTTGCTAGGGTACCCGGGGTGGTTGCTAGGGCGGTTGCTAGGGTCCCATGATGGTTGCTAGGGCCGTTGCTAAGGTACCCAGGGTGGTTGCTAGGGTGATTGAGGCGGTTGCTAGGGTGTTGCTATGTGGTTGCTAGGGTACCCGGGGTGGTTGCTAGGGCGGTTGCTATGGTAACCTGGGTGGTTGCTAGGCAGTTGCTACGGTACTTGGGGTGGTTGCTAAGGTGTTGCTAGGCGGTTGCTAGGGTGTTTTGGCTGGTTGCTAGGCGGTTGCTATGGTCTCCTGGGTGGTTGCTATGATGTTACTAGGTGGTTGGTAGTTGTCACAGATGGTCACTATGTAGTTATTATAGAGTTTCTTAGCCCATTTGAGCACTTAGCTAATCACTATTAGCATGTAGCTAATCACTGCTAGCATGACTAGCATGTTGGAAGTCCAGTGTGCTAGCATGAGTCAAAAAATCCAACCGCCATGTCTGTACGATGTTCTGATGCAGAGATATAGGTCGTGCAAACGGTTGCTAGGGTACTCCATTTTGTTGCTATGGAGTGGTTTGGCAGCTGCCAATGGTGATACTCCAAAGGCTGTTCGCCAATATAAACCAACCCCCATGCCTCTACGATGTTCTGATGCAGAGATATAGATCTTGCAAAACGGTTGCTAGGGTACTGTGTTTGGTTGCTAGGGAGTGGCCTGGCAGCTGCCAATGATGATACTCCAATGGTTGCTTGCTAATATAAACCAACCCCCATGCTTCTATGTCTTTCAGATGTTAAGATATCTCTCTTTACTTTGGGTTGCTAGGTAGCTCTTAATGGTTGCTAGGGCGTGGCTAGGTTGTCATGAAGGAGATACATGATTGGCCGTTTGCTTCCCGAGTCAAACGAGCCACCCTCATGGTTTCTATGACACTTCTATCCAAAGTTATTAATTTGATCTTTTTCAATGGAAGTCTATGGAGCTTGTTGCTATGGCGCTCTATATGGTTGCTAGGGCGTGGCTTGATAGATTCACAGTGATCCTGAGAGACTGATTGGTTGCCTGATTCGAATGAGCCCACCCCCTTGTCTCTATGACACTGTCCATCCTGAGTTATGTTCAATACAAAAATCCCTGTATAACTTCCCATAAGTAGGAAAAACACACTGTTTCATGGGCGATCCTCACCATAGTATGTCTATGGGGAACTTTGGGGTCTCTAGCGCCCCAGGGGTCCAACTTGTACGCCTCTGCGAGGTATCCTCTCGCACAGCTTGATAGCCTCTCCAAATGTGGTGATTCACATGTTTCTGCGAAATTCTCTCTCTGCGCTACGATTCGTCAAAGTTGGCCGTAATGCATTGTCTATGCGATTTTTTCGGCCGATATTTCGCCGCGGTGTACGAACATCGTACACCCGATCGCTTATAAAGTCATAGCACACCATTCCCCCGAATAGGCGCACGATTTGACGCCTGTTTCGTTGGTCTGTGACGAAAACTGCGGGACTAGTTACGCGCCGAAATTTGTACGGAAGAAATAATAATAACTAGAAAGTACATTTCCTGAAGAAAATGTGAGTGGTGCTTGCAGTGGCAAATCTCTGCGCCCTGTAGCCACCCATGATGCCTGTTTGATATCGTGGAGCTGTGATATAAGTTCTTTATATTGCTATATGGTTGCTAGGGTGCTCTATATGGTTGCTATGGTGTGCCTATATAGTTCATATAGTGATATTTAAAGATCATTTACCAGCCTGATTCCAAAAAGACCAAGACAGTGTTTCTATATGGTTATTTTGATGATATATAGCTTTTAAATGTTGTTAAACAGTTGCTAGGGTGCTAAAATTGGTTGCTATGGCGTGGCTATGAAGTTGTTATGTCACTACTTATGGACTGCTTGATAGGCCGATTCAAAAGAGCCCTCTGCCAAGCTCTATGATTTCTGATCCAAAGATATGATGTCAGATAGTTTTTCCAATGTTAAGTCATGGGAATATTTTCACAGCATTTTCTTCGCCCGCTGTCGATTATCGTAAGTCCGATTGCTTAGAAAAGTCATAGCACACCTCTCCTCAATATCCCCGACGTTTTGACACCTCATTCATGGGTCTGTGACAAAAAATGCGGGAGGAGTAGCGTGCCAAAGTTTTGTCAAGGCGAATAGTAATAGTAACACTAGAAAGTACATTTCCTGAAGAAAATGTGAGTGGTGCTTGCAGTGGCAAACTCTGCGCCCTGTAGCCACCCTGATGCCTGTGATGTTTTGAAGGGCAGAGATAGAAGGATTTATAATTGCTTATGGTTGCTAGGGTGCTCTATATGGTTGCTATGGTGTGACTATATAGTTTATGGGGTGATATTTTAAAGATTATTTACCAGCCTGATGCAAAAAGCCCAGCCAGTGTTTCTATATAGTTATTTTTGCTGAGATACAGCTTTTAAATGTTAGTTAAACAGTTACTAGGGGGCTAAAAATGGTTGCTAGGGCATGGCTATGAAGTTGTTATGTCACTACTTTATGGACTGCTTGATAGGCCGAGTCAAAAGAGCCCTCTCCCAAGCCTCTTATGACTTTCTGATCCAAAGATATGATGTCAGATAGTTTTTCCAATGTTAAGTCAATGGGATATTTTCACACATTTTCTTCGCCCGCTGTACGATTATCGTAAGTCCGATTGCTTAGAAAAGTCATAGCACACCTTTCCTCAATATCCCGCACGATTTGACACCTCATTCATGGGTC